>NC_052624.1:118896579-119197042 GCF_016161935.1 Mauremys reevesii | reverse complement strand
TTGCTATGATTTCCAAGACAAGTAGGCACATTTATCCATTGCCAGAAAACTCCTAAAAGGAGAAAAAATAAGTTTCTTCAACCAGGGTTTTATTCTAGAGGAATTTCGGAAAAATAAGGCAGCCTTTAATCCAGTTCCAAAAACTGTTATGAGATTTGCCGCTTGTATTCAACCAGATAGCCAGCTAAAATATACAACAAACCTGCAATAAACTTCTCAAAAACCAGAAGCAGCATACACACATGCTGAAAGTCTGTCTGCCCCCAATAAATGATCCACCATAACAAAGTTATGGTAATTATCTGAAACTAAACATTAGAACATGAACACACATATTTATTAAATCCTACTTTGTCTGCTTTACAATCTAATTCCTCAACTCATTCACAGAAACATCTGAGAGTTCTGTTTCCACCTCAAAATTTATGTTCTAAAACAATAGGACAAATTCTGCTAGTTCTTGCACAAAAACCAGAAGCAGCATACACACATGCTGAAAGTCTGTCTGCCCCCAATAAATGATCCACCATAACAAAGTTATGGTAATTATCTGAAACTAAACATTAGAACATGAATACACATATTTATTAAATCCTACTTTGTCTGCTTTACAATCTAATTCCTCAACTCATTCACAGAAACATCTGAGAGTTCTGCTTCCACCTCAAAATTTATGTTCTAAAACAATAGGACAAATTCTGCTAGTTCTTGCACAACTCACACTGGTGTAACTGATAGCAGAATTTGGCCCATCATTTCTGCTGTAACTGAGGAGATTCCTGAATAAAACATGTTCAGATTTTTAAAAAATGGCTGAAAGATCTCAATAGTACTAAGTTAATTAATGAGTTTGCCCATTAAATGAGCTTTCTGTCTACCCTCCACCAAATCTGTTCTGTTGTGTCAATCATTGTGCAATTCAACCTTCTTTGCAGTTCTGGATTTTTAAAAGCCATGTACTCCCTACTAGGCAAAAAGGATTATTTCTAGCGATTCAGATATGTTCTTATCAACAGCAAAGCTTTGCTCTCTCCCAAACTAAGCAGGGTGTCCTGGTGTGGTTACTCTCTATAATCTGGCTATTTCCTCAGAATTAGCTATTTAATTGTTAACAAATAAATAAGTAATCAAATCTTCCTAATAAAATAATAATGATGAATAATAATACAAATTGAATTTTAATATATTTGCAGTTACATAAAATACAAAAGAGGAGGACAAGGTGCCATGTAAAACTCATCTGAATTTTCAATGTGAAAACAAGAATTGCCTTGTGAAGATGCTTCTATTACAGATTTCATTTGTTTTTTCTTAACCAATTGGGCCATTCTTGTTTTTGCTATTTTTCAATTTGCTATAAAAATGTCCTAACACTGAATAGTTGTTGACTCTACTGAATGTTAAAGTATCTGAAACAATGACTATTTTTGTTAAATCTCTTGGAGATCAGATTACACCTTACCTTAGAAGTCCCAAAGGAATAAAATTCATTACAATTGTGATCCCATTTTTTGTGCATGTTGACAATGTCTGGAGAAAAAAACTCACAATGATTGAAAAGACCACACAAAACAATTCCAAAATGCTTTAGGCACACACTATGTGAGTGACAACTACAAATTTAAGTGCTGTAATTCTTTGATTAATATAAAGAAAGTGATTTAGATTATTTTGATAACAGCCTTTAGGGGGGGAAATGACACATAAAGGAATATAAAGATTTGAGGTGTGAATTACTCGCCTAAGATGTGTTTTTATAAATAACCTGTCAACTATATTTTGGAGAGAGAGGAAAAAGCAGAGTTGTTTTTCACAAAGTAAACTACATACTGTATACTACACAATGACACAAATTTTTTCTTACCCTTTTTCTCTCATTTATATAAATACAAAACCTCAATAACTTGGAACATATTATGAACTATTAAAGAGACCGGAATCTGTACCTGATAGGAAAGCAAGATTAAAATTTACTTCAAGTTCTGAGAATGAAGTGAAACAATGCCCTCCTGAAATATACCATCCAACCCTTCATATCAAAGTTTCCTTTCCATAATAACAATTGTTTAAAATTGACTGTACTGATCAAATATTATCTAATAATTTAATTCTGGAGTGCCTCAATGGAATAGCATTAACTGTATTAAAAAAAATGTGGAACCCACTGCTTCTGAGAAGTGGAAATTGGGCTCAATTGGGCCCAATAAAGAAAACTGGGCCACATATTTAGGTACCTAAATATGGAATTAGATGCTTAATTTTAGGTGTTCAGTGTTGAGAATATTTGTCTTAGGAAGAAAGATCTGGTAGTTCCTCATGATTATTAAAGGATCCTTCCCTAAGTATAATTTAAGATGGGAAATGTACTCAAGGAATTTACAAACATTACTGAACAGGAATCTGCTCTGTTCGCCACTCAGAGAGGACAAGGCAGAGAAAACATCCTAGAAACTCTGCAGATTTTCAGAGTAATCCAGTGCCATCCCTGCTGCTCTCAAACCCTTTGCAAAAGAAGTTGTCCCCTCTGTGCTGCTCCCCAGCCTGCCCATCCGCACTGGCGACATAGCTAAAAGAGAGGTATTTTGCCACTTCTTTGTTCTGCTGTATTTGCAGTCTTCTCACAGAGGGAAGGGACAAAATACAGAGAGAGTGGAGCATTAACTCTATGCAGCATTAACTGCTCTACTTCTCTGACAATTCACAATAAGCCCCTACAATGGATGTCCATACAAAAGGTTTTCTACCATGCACAGAGAGGTTTTGAGTATGTCATAGGGTAATCAGTCTCTCTCTCCTATGGTTTTAAGGCTCTGTATCCATTTTCTCATCCTCATCCCTTTGGTCCCTTTGGGTATGGCTACACTTACAAATCTGCAGTGCTGGTAGTTTGCAGCGCTGGTCGTCCAGCTGTGCAGGGCCAGCGCTGGTGTGTGGCCACACTCACAGCTACCAGCGCTGGTGTGTGGCCACATTTGCAGCATTTGCAGCGCTTTTGGGAGTGATGCATTATGGGCAGCTATCCCAGCGTTCAAGTGGCAACAACGTGCTTTTCAAAAGAGGGGGGTGGGGTGGGGCGTAGTGTGACAGGGAGCGGGCGAGAGAGAGAGAGTGGATTTTTGGAGCCAACACTGTGTGTTACCTTCCTGCCTTGAAAAATCAGAACATGTTCCCGATCCCTTACCCTTAACTCTTAACTGCAAACAGCCTGCAGCCAATGGACTCCCTCTCTCCCCTCTGCCCCGTTCCTGTCAAGCAAACACTCACTCCCTGCCTGCCTCATTATCTCATTTGATTGTTCACAGATTGATCACAGCAAACAGGAGCTGTGTTTGTAGATAAGCAGCTCCGGGATCAACGGAGCTACGGAGCTCCGAGTTAACAACAAAACAGAGCCTGCATAACAAAACAAAGAGAGTAATTTATAAAAGCATTCTGGGATATCTGCTAATACCCTGGAGGCCAATAACAGCGCTGGTGTGTGGCCACATTTGATGACCAGCGCTGCAGCACCAGCGCTGCAATCTTTATTCCCCATGCTGAGCCAGGTGTACGGCCAGCGCTGCAGCCAGGGAGTTGCAGCGCTGGATGTGCCTTGCAGGTGTGGACACTTACTAATTGCAGTGCTGGAAAGCCTCCACTAGTGCTGCAACTCGCAAGTGTAGCCATACCCTTTGACTCCTTGGACTAGAGGAAAGCTTGATCTTAGCCAAAGATGTTATTACCCTTCTGCTTATGATTACACTTAAAATACCTCTTCTGTTAATTCATTTTCATAACTATTGGTTCAATAATATTATTTTGAGGAAACAAAATCTTAATTTTTTTCAGAGTTTTCAATTAAAATAAACAGCAACAGATGAGAGAATTTACAGATGGAAACAACTGAAAGTATAGTCAAACATGGCATCCATTCTGTACCTTGTAACTACTCTCTTTACAGAAACTACACTGCCATAAACTACAGCCCCTAAATGAAACCTAAAACAATCCCCTGATTTCATGGCATTTAAAAAGTAGGATGTAGGGTAAATGTCCCTTAGTGAAAAGTCAAAAATTGTATAAACTTAAGATTCACATTAAACCTGTGGATGAAGATGAAGGTTTTGAAGACTGGGATTTTAGAATCATAGAATCATAGAATTCAAGATCAGAAGGGACCATTATGATCATCTAGTCTGACCTCCTGCAAGATGCAGGCCACATAAGCCGATCCACCCACTCCTGAACTAATTCTCTCCCTTGACTCTGCTGTTGAATGCTCCAAATCATGATTTAAAGATTTCAAGAAGCAGATAATCCACCAGCAAGCGACCCCTGCCCCATGCTTCGGAGGAAGGCGAAAAACCTCCAGGGCCACTGCCAATCTACCCTGGAGGAAAATTCCTTCCCAACCCCATATATGGCGATCAGCTGAACCCCGAGCATGTGGGCAAGACTCTCCAGCCAGACACTCTGGAAAAGGCTAACAATATCCCAACATTGACCCTTTGTACTAATTACCAGTGTGGCATGTTATTGACCTACTGACTAAACCCGTTATCCTATCATACCATCCCCTCCATAAACTTATCCAGCTTAATCTTAAAGCCCCCACTGTTTCCCTCGGTAGGCTGTTCCAGAATTGCACTCCTCTGATGGTTAGAAACCTTCGTCTAATTTCAAGCCTAAATTTCCTGACTGACAATTTATATCCGTTTGTCCTCGTGTTCACATTAGCACTGAGCTGAAATAATTCCTCTCCTTCCCTGGTATTTATCCCTCTGATATATTTAAAGAGTGCAATCATATCTCCTCTTATCCTTCTTTTGGTTAAGGAAAACAAACCGAGCTCCTCAAGTCTCCTTTCATACGACAGGCTTTCCATTCCTCGGATCATTCTAGTGGCCCTTCTTTGTACCCGTTCCAGTTTGAATTCATCCTTCTTAAACATGGGAGACCAAAACTGCACACAATACTCCAAATGAGGTCTCACCAACGCCTTATATAACGGGACTAGCACCTCCTTATCTCTACTAGAAATACCTCGCCTAATGCATCCCAAGACCGCATTAGCTTTTTTAACGGCCACATTACATTGCCTACTCATAGTCATCCTACGATCAACATGGACTCCTAGGTCCTTCTCCTCTTCCATTACTTCCAACTGGTGCGTCCCCAGCTTATAACTAAAATTCTTGTTAGTCATCCGTAAATGCGTAACCTTACACTTCTCATTATTGAATTTCATCCTGTTACTAATACTCCAGTTTACAAGGTCATCCAAATCTCCCTGGAGGATATCCCGATCCTTTTCCGAATTGGCAATACCTCCCAACTTGGTGTCATCCGCAAACTTTATCAGCCCACTCCTACTTTTGGTTCCGAGGTCAGCGATAAATAGATTAAATAAAATCGGACCCAAAACCGAACCTTGAGGAACTCCACTGGTAACCCCCCTCCAACCCGACAGATCACCCTTCAATACGACCCTCTGCAGTCTCCCCTTTAACCAGCTCCTTATCCACCTCTGGATTTTCATTTCGATCCCCATCTTTTCCAATTTAACCAGTAATTCCCTCATGCGGTACCGTATCAAACGCCTTACTGAAATCAAGATATATTAGATCCACCGCATTTCCCTTGTCTAAAAAATCTGTTACTTTCTCAAAGAAGGAGATCAGGTTGGTTTGGCACGATCTACCTTTCGTAAAACCATGCTCTAATTTGTCCCAGTTGCCATCGGCCTCAAGGTCCGTAACCACTCTCTCCTTTAAAAAATTTTCCATGACTTTGCATACTACATAAGAACATAAGAACATAAGAAAGGCCGTACCGGGTCAGACCAAAGGTCCATCTAGCCCAGTATCTGTCTACCGACAGTGGCCAATGCCAGGTGCCCCTGAGGGAGTGAACCTAACAGGCAATGATCAAGTGATCTCTCTCCTGCCATCCATCTCCATCCTCTGACGAACAGAGGCTAGGGACACCATTCTTACCCATCCTGGCTAATAGCCATTTATGGACTTAGCCACCATGAATTTATCCAGTCCCCTTTTAAACATTGTTATAGTCCTAGCCTTCACAACCTCCTGAGGTAAGGAGTTCCACAAGTTGACTGTGCGCTGCATGAAGAAGAACTTCCTTTTATTTGTTTTAAACCTGCTGCCTATTAATTTCATTTTGTGACCCCTAGTTCTTGTATTATGGGAATAAGTAAATAACTTTTCCTTATCCACTTTTTCAACATCACTCATGATTTTATATACCTCTATCATGTCCCCCCTTAGTCTCCTCTTTTCCAAACTGAAGAGTCCTAGCCTCTTTAATCTTTCCTCATATGGGACCCTCTCTAAACCCCTAATCATTTTAGTTGCTCTTTTCTGAACCTTTTCTAGTGCTAGAATATCTTTTTTGAGGTGAGGAGACCACATCTGTACACAGTATTCGAGATGTGGGCGTACCATGGATTTATATAAGGGCAATAATATATTCTCAGTCTTATTCTCTATCCCCTTTTAAATGATTCCTAACATCCTGTTTGCTTTTTTGACCGCCTCTGCACACTGCGTGGACATCTTCAGAGAACTATCCACTATAACTCCAAGATCTTTTTCCTGACTCGTTGTAGCTAAATTAGCCCCCATCATGTTGTATGTATAGTTGGGGTTATTTTTTCCAATGTGCATTACTTTACATTTATCCACATTAAATTTCATTTGCCATTTTGTTGCCCAATCACTTAGTTTTGTGAGATCTTTTGAAGTTCTTCACAATCTGCTTTGGTCTTAACTATCTTGAGTAGTTTAGTGTCATCTGCAAACTTTGCCACCTCACTGTTTACCCCTTTCTCCAGATCATTTATGAATAAATTGAATAGGATTGGTCCTAGGACTGACACTTGGGGAACACCACTAGTTACCCCTCTCCATTCTGAGAATTTACCATTAATTCCTACCCTTTGTTCCCTGTCCTTTAACCAGTTCTCAATCCATGAAAGGACCTTTCCTTTTATCCCATGACAGCTTAATTTACGTAAGAGCCTTTGGTGAGGGACCTTGTCAAAGGCTTTCTGGAAATCTAAGTACACTATGTCTACCGGATCCTCCTTGTCCACATGTTTGTTGACCTCTTCAAAGAACTCTAATAGATTAGTAAGACACGATTTCCCTTTACAGAAACCATGTTGACTATTGCTCAAGAGTTTATGTTTTTCTATGTGTCTGACAATTTTATTCTTTACTATTGTTTCAACTAATTTGCCCGGTACCGACGTTAGACTTACCGGTCTGTAATTGCCAGGATCACCCCTAGAGCCCTTTTTAAATATTGGCGTTACATTAGCTAACTTCCAGTCATTGGGTACCAAAGCCGATTTAAAGGACAGGTTACAAACCTTGGTTAATAGTTCCGCAACTTCACATTTGAGTTCTTTCAGAACTCTTGGGTGAATGCCATCTGGTCCTGGTGACTTGTTAATGTTGAGTTTATCAATTAATTCCAAAACCTCCTCTAGTGACACTTCAATCTGTGACAGTTCCTCAGATTTGTCACCTACAAAAGCCAGCTCAGGTTTGGGAATCTCCCTAACATCCTCAGCCGTGAAGACTGAAGCAAAGAATCCATTTAGTTTCTCCGCAATGACTTTATCATCTTTAAGCGCTCCTTTTGTATTTTCATCGTCAAGGGTCCCCACTGGTTGTTTAGCAGGCTTCCTGCTTCTGATGTACTTAAAAAACATTTTGTTATTACCTTTGGAGTTTTTGGCTAGCCGTTCTTCAAACTCCTCCTTGGCTTTTCTTATTACACTCTTGCACTTAAGTTGGCAGTGTTTGTGCTCCTTTCTATTTGCCTCACTGGGATTTGACTTCCACTTTTTAAAGGAAGTCTTTTTATCTCTCACTGCTTCTTTTACATGGTTGTTAAGCCACGGTGGCTCTTTTTTAGTTCTTTTACTGTTTTTCTTAATTTGGGGTATACATTGAAGTTGGGCCTCTATTATGGTGTCTTTAAAAAGGGCCCATGCAACTTGCAGGGATTTCACTTTAGTCACTGTACCTTTTAACTTTTGTCTAACTAACCCCCTCATTTTTGTATAGTTCCCCCTTTTGAAATTAAAGGCCACAGTGTTGGGCAGTTGAGATGTTCTTCCCACCACAGGGATGTTGAATGCTATTGTATTATGGTCACTATTTCCAAGCGGTCCTGCTATAGTTACCTCTTGGACCAACTCCTGCGCTCCACTCAGGATTAAATCTAGAGTCGCCTCTCCCCTTGTGGGTTCCCGTACCAGCTGCTCCATGAAGCAGTCATTTAAAGTATCGAGAAATTTTATCTCTGCATTTCGTCCTGAAGTGAAATGTTCCCAGTCAATATGGGGATAATTGAAATCCCCCACTATTATTGGGTTCTTAATTTTGATAGCCTCTCTAATTTCCCTTAGCATTTCATCATCAGATGTTAAACTAACAGGCCTGTAGTTACCCGGGTCACTTTTTTTCCCCTTCTTGAATATAGGAACTATATTAGCTAATCTCCAGTCAAACGGTACAACCCCCGAGTTTAGAGATTTATTAAAAATCATCGCTAACGGGCTTGCAATTTCACTCGCCAATTCCCTTAATATTCTAGGATGAAGATTATCCGGGCCCCCTGATTTACTTCCGTTAAGCTGTTCAAGTTTGGCTTCTACCTCAGATACCGTAATGTCTACCCCCATATCTTCATTCCCGTCAGTCCCTCTACCACTATTCCTTAGCCCTTCATTAGCCTCATTAAAGACCGAGGCAAAATATTCATTTAGATATTGTGCCATGCCAAGATTATCCCTAATCTCCACTCCGTTTAAAGTTTTAAGCGGTCCCACTTCTTCCTTCTTGGTTTTCTTCCTATTTATATGGCTAAAAAACCTTTTGCTATTGGTTTTAATCCCCTTCGCTAGGTCCATCTCCACCCAGCTCTTTGCCTTTCTCACTGCTTCCCTACACCCTCTGACCTCAATAAGGTAGGTTTCTTTGCTGATCCCTCCCATTTTCCAGTCCTTGTACGCTTTCTGTTTTTTCTTAATCACCCCTCTGAGACGCTTGCTCATCCAGCTCGGTCTAAAACTGCTACCTACGAACTGTTTTCCCTTTCTTGGGATACAGGCCTCTGACAGCTCCTGCAACTTCAACCTGAAGTAACCCCAGGCATCTTCCGCTTTTAGATCCCTAAATATGTTAGTCCAATCCACTTCCCTAACTAGTCGCCTTAATTTAGTAAAGTTAGCCCTTTTGAAATCGTAAACCTTAGTCTCAGATGCAATTTTGTTTATCCTTCCATTTATTTTGAAACAAATTAGCTCATGATCACTCGAGCCAAGGTTGTCCCCTACAACTATTTCCTCAACAAGGTCCTCGTTACTCACCAAAATCAGATCTAAAATGGCATCCCCCCTCGTCGGTTCAGCAACTACTTGATGAAGGAATTCATCAGCTATCATGTCTAGGAAAAGCTGAGCCCTATTATTATTACTAGCATTTGTTTCCCAATCTATATCCGGGAAGTTAAAGTCTCCCATGATCATACAGTTCCTATTAGTATTTACCTCCTTAAAAACATTAAAGAGCTCTCTATCCATATCCAGGCTAGATCCCGGCGGTCTATAGCACACCCCAATCACTATCCCAGGGGACGCTCTAGTAATTTTCTTCCCCAATGTCACCATTGCCCAAACAGACTCCGTATTATCCATTGCATTGCTAGTTATTTCGTTACATTTCACCTCATTATTGACATACAATGCTACTCCCCCACCTTTACCTTTGTTTCGGTCTTTCCTAAACAGCACATACCCTTCCATACCTGTACTCCAGTCATGGCTACCGTTCCACCATGTTTTGGTTATTCCTACGATATCCGGTTTCAATTCTCGGACCAGGAGCTCCAGTTCCTCCATTTTGTTACCTAAGCTTCTCGCATTGGTGAACAAACATCCTAATTTTTGCTGTTTGGCTCCTCTCACCCTTTTCACCCAACTTGGTAGGGACACAGTACTACCAGTATGACCTGTCGGTCTAGTATCCGTCCCCCCCCCCTCTTCCTTATACCTAACCCTCCCCCTCTAGCTATATCTGTTGTTATCCTGTTGTTCTCACTCTCAACGTATAAATTTGGCGTGGAGAGTACCTGGACCTCTCCCAACCGTCTCCCCCCAATGTCTAGTTTAAAGCTCTTTTAATCAGATGAGCCAGCCTCCCTCCTAGAATTCTACTTCCTTCCCTACTTAGGTGGAGCCCATCCTGTGAGAACAGTTCTCTGTCCCCGAAAGCCTCCCAGTGCCCATACATCCCAAAGCCCTCCTTGTAACACCACTCCCTCAGCCAACTATTTATCGTCAAGAAAGGTACCTAAAAGAGTTAAGTATCAGAGGTGTAGCCGTGTTAGTCTGGATCTGTAAAAAGCAACAACGAGTCCTATGGCACCTTATAGACTAACAGACGTATTGGAGCACAAGCTTTCGTGGGTGAATACCCACTTTGTCAGACACATGTGACTGACGAAGTGGGTATTCACCCATGAAAGCTTATGCTCCAATATATCTGTCAGTCTATAAGGTGCCACAGGACTCTTTGTTGCTTTCTAAAAGAGTTAGGCACCCAACTTCCATTGAAATTCAACTGGAGCTGAATACATAAAACATAGAATCATAGAATTCTAAATCCCTTTGAAAATCCCAGCCAAAGCCTATAAAGGTATTTAAAAATAATGTACATCAATGATGTGGGAAGATCTCAGCCTTTGAGTACTTTAAAGTCAATGATAAATTTTTACAATTGATGTGAAACCTGACAGGAACCCAATGTAGAAGCCAGAGAACAGCAGTGATGCACTATAACCATTATGAACAGGTACACATGCATGCTGCAGCATTTTAAACATGCTGAAGCCAGAAACAATTTCCCTGACTATACAACTAGTGAAGAATTACAGTAGTGTAATCTCAAGGTGACTGAAGCATGGACCAAAAGTGGTCTGTTATATATTTCCATCCAGCAGTGGTCAAGTAATAGAAAAAGGCTCATACCACAGACATATTATATGATAAATGAACATAGTTTCAATATTGTTGTTGTTAATACACACCCATGGGTCTAATCCAAAGCCCCTTGAAGTCAGTAGGAGTCTTTACATTGATTTCAGTGGACTTTGGATCAGACCCATAATGTTTTAAAGACCAAAAAATTGACAAGATTCAGTCCCAAGGAACTTATAGCCTCAATAATATCTAATATAGTGGGGGGTGACGGTAAACTAAGGCTGGGGTATGTGGCTATGAGAGACAGGGTTACATCATGAAATATGTTATTGTTATGGCCACCTTGCTAATTCGTCTTAGTTTTTTATCATATGTTTACTTTTACTTTAATTTAATATAATTAATATATGAAAATGACATTAGTGTCTGATCTAAATTAAGTGGTGTGAAAACATTTGAAGAGGAGATTTTTTGGATAGTCAGAGGATCCATTTGACAAATAGCTCATGTGAACTGAATACTTTGGTCCTATTTCCCCAAAACTGGTTTTATCAGTAAAATATATTAACTGGTAGCCAGTGGCTGAGAAAGGGGTATATGTCCAGGACTAATTTAAAAAGTCCTGGCTTTTTTAAATGAAATTTGAAGGGAATTTTCCCAGTTTTTGTGGGGATTTCTTATGGTTATTCATCCACTTGTTCACAGTTATATACCTAATCCAATCTGTTAGATTATTTTCTCATTAAAAATACATTAAGCAGGTACACTAACACAGAAACTAGCTCAGCAGAAAGTGCTGTGTATCTAATCTGTCTAGGTTTATATTCTGTACCTACCCATCAATGTATTATTCGGGCACCTGCAGGTAAGTAAAATGCTCACATTTAAATCAAGACTCACACCATAAGGACCTGATTGTAAATCCACTGAAGTCAGTGGAAAGACTCTGATAGACTTGATCAAGAAATAGGGCCTAGTCCAAACGACAATATTTGTACCCTTCTAAGAAAAGTGACGTAGTTGAAAAGTAGCTAACAGTGGTATTTCAAGTGCATTTCTTTTCTGCTATTTTACAAGTGCATTAAAGAACCATGTCTGAATGCTACAAGCAGAGTAATATAGAGCAAAGGTTTGATTAAATGGTTTGGCTGTCATGTGGACAGAGCTTAAGCCATTTTAGGTGCAATGGTACTGATATGTGTTTTCAGCACCTGAAGGGATTAAGAGACTGGATATTACAAATATATCTAATATGTATGTCTCCAGATGTTCTATTGGCTTGGTGCCAGAATGGTAATTTTAAAAATAAGGATGCTGTTAGTAGTTAGAAGTTTGGAACTTCAATATAAAGCACCCCTTCTTGAAAGTGACATTCAAGAATGGCCAAGAATGGCCTGACAGCCATCTGATGCGAGAAACTTAAGCTGTGTTGAGAAACCATTTAAATCACTTTAGTTCTGTCTAACTAAAGCATCATCCACAACACAACATTTCATTCAGGCTGCTAAAAGCCACATGAAATAGAAAAGATAAAAACCTGACACAGAGCACCAGGTCAAAAAAAAAAAAATCTCCCACTTTAGTGATGTCTCTTCTGGTAAAGCCACTGCTGCTCCAGCTCTGTCTCAGGGGCTTCATGCTCTCACTGACAGACAGCACAAGAGTCTATTACTATTCCGTTCCATGCTTTCTTTAAGGACTTAAAAGATGAACAAATTAACATCCCTCCCCAAAAAGGTAATTTGGCCAATGTCATCAGCAAATTAATGGAAACTTGAGAGCAACTGGATGTGACTGACAGAGGCTGAGATACTCTAGAAACCTTTTGAAGGATTCTGAAGTCTGCGTGGCAAAAACAGAAGAGTTCCCAAAAAAGAGAGAGAGAGCTTGGGCATTGTTACCAGACAGGGAGATCACTGAGATCAAACTTCTGCGTCACTGGAATGCCTCAAGTAATGGACTCCAGCCCATTTGGTCCAAACACTACTTAAAAATAGAGTGACCATTCATCCTGTTTTGGCCAGGATAGTCCCTTGTTTAAGCCTTGTCCTGGCCGTCCTGACTTTTCTGGCAAAAGTGCACATTTGTCCCGTTTGCTCTTGCTAACTGATGATCAGTTGGCAAGAGCAAACGGGACAAATGCCCACTTTTGCCCCAAAAGTGTGGTGCACGTCCTTAGCAGGGCACAGAGGGATGTGGCAGGGCACAGAGGGACGTGGCAGGGCCGCCCAGAGGGCCCCCGCTTCGGCGGTAAGTCGGCGGCGGGGGGTCCTTCCGTTCCGGGACCCGCCGCCAAAGTGCCCCAAAGACCCACGACGGGAACCCCCTGCCGCCGAATTACCGCCAAAGCGGGACCCGCCGCCGAAGTGCAGCCCCTACCGCGGGTCTTCGAGGCACTTCGGCGGCGGGTCCCGGAACGGAAGGACCCCCCCCTCCCCCGCCGCCGCCGAATTACCGCCGAAGATCCGGCTGCACTCTGGCGGCGGGTCCCACTTCGGCAGTAATTCGGTGGCGGGGAGGTCCTTCTGTCCCGGAGAGGAAGGACCCCCCGCCAGCAAAGACCGGGAGTGAAGAAGCTTCGGGGGCCGGGCTGGGCCCTGCGAGAGTTTTCCTGGGCCCCCGGAGCAAGTGAAGGACCCTGCTCCAGGGGCCCCAAAAAACTCTCGTGGGGGCCCCTGGTGGGCCCGGGGCCTGGGGCAAATTGCCCCACTTGCCCCCCCCGTCTGGGCGGCCCTGGGACGTGGAGGGTAGGAGCAGTGATGCTAGCCCTGCAGTGGGGCAATTGGGGGAACAGAGCTCCAGCAAGCAGCAACAGCCACACAACAGCAATAGCCACACAGCGGCAGGGTGGGGCAGAGTTTGGGCGAACAGCAACAGCCATGCAAGGGGCAGGCAGGGTTCGGGCGAGCACAGGTTTGGGCGAGGAGCGATGCCAACCCCATGCAGGGAACAGGCTGGGCTCAGAGAAGAGCCCTGCAGGTGGGGAATCAGGGCTTGAGCCAACAGCATGGGGGGAGAATGGGGGCAGGGCACAGGCCAGCCCCATATGCGAGGGATGGGGTGCAAGGCTCAGGCGTGGGGCCAGCCCTTTGGGAAATATGGTCACCCCACTTAAAAATCTGTTGTGCAGTGATTTGTAAGAGCCTGCATAAGAGTTAGAGTGCTCCCTCCAGAAACAGCCAGGAGTGGACAGAAGTTTCAGGCCACGATACTAAATTATTTGTTTGGGAGGAATTAATTGTTGTCAGTTTCTGTGTAAACAAACCATTCACTGTCTATGCCTAACAGCAAGGCAGGTGTATCAGCGTTAGCAATGTTGAGAGCCCTAATGTAGACAGGACTCCTGGGTGTGTTGGCATTTTCATCACTATATCCTCTGCCATGATTAGAGCAGGTTTAATATGACAGAAATAAAAATGCCAATACTCACGGGATCCTTACTTATTCTCTGGTTCCCCTGGTTATTACCACCAGTGCAGCTGCACCAGTGCTAGCAATAGAAGGAAAGTTTTGCCAAAAAACCCCTAGTGGAGACAAAGCAATTGAAGATTGAACCCCAATGGGTCTCATCTCCCTATCTCTCTAGTCCATACACTGGTTAAATCCAAGTATCAGAGAGGTACCCGTGTTAGTCTGGTTCTGTAAAAGCAGCAAAGAATCCTGTGGCACCTTATAGACTAACAGACGTTTTGCAGCATGAGCTTGCATCCGACAAAGTGGGTATTCACCCACAAAAGCTCATGCTGCAAAACGTCTGTTAGTCTATAAGGTGCCACAGGATTCTTTGCTGGTTAAATCCAGTTTTTCAAAGCTAATAAATAGTTACTCTGTCACAAACTTGGCTCACTTTTTTTCAATTCTGTGGCAAAGATAAGACTTTGCTGCTACACAGAAAGCTACAGTGCTTTCAGCCTCCAATATCTGATATGCTTAAACTCCCCAAAGTTGCCTTCTGATCATTAAAGTAATTTATCAGCTAGACCTTTTGCACTCTGATACCCATCATGAAGAGAGGCTAGACTACAGTGGCTGCATGCTGATAAGAAAGTCCTACTCAGAAGAAATAAACTACCACCTTATTTATGGTTAAATCAGTGTATGTCTTTTAGGAACATAAGAACAGCCATACTGGGTCAGTCCAATGTTCCATCTAGCCCATTATCCTATCTTCCAACAGTGGCGGATGCCAGATGCTTCAGAGTGAACATAACAGGGAACTGTATCAAGTGATGCATCCCCTGTTGTTCAGTCCCAGCTGCTAGCAGTCAGAAATTAGGGACACCCAGAGCAGGGGGCTGCGACCCTGACCATTTTAGCTAATAGCCATTGATGGACCTATTCTCCATGAACTTATCTAATACTTTTTAAACTCTTTTTGGCCTTTACAGCTTCCCCCAGCAACAAGTTCCACAGGTTGTCTGTGCATTGTCCAGCTACACCAAAAGAAGGACAGGAGACACTGGATGTGGATTTAATGAGGCCACAACTTTATTATTAGATGCCTGAGACTACTTGGCAGATAAAAGTATACAGTGCGGGTAACCGCCTATTTATTCCATAATTACCCAGAGGGCTTTTACCAGCTCCCTGTCTTTTTTCATCCAGGTCCCTCCAGCAAATCCATTGCTGGGACCTCACCATCCACCTCCCCCCATCATAGGAGGGGTAAGGTGGGCTATAAGAAAGGGGGGTTGGCTCCCTGCTGTTCCAACCATAGGAGCCCCAAACCCCCAACCATTCTGTTCCTTTAACAAACACCTCCTTTTTAAGTCCTTTACCAGGCCATTTATTTGGTCACTGGTTGCCTTCCCTATGGAGAACCTTCACTGGACATCCACCCCACACTTACAAAATGAGTTGCGACATACAGCCTACCACCTTTTGTGCTCACTGTAATAGCTTTTCCCTGATACTCTTGTCTGCTACATGGAGAAAGGGGTTTCCAAAAGGGGTCTACACCGTTAAAGCCTTCCGTCCTTACAGGGGATGAGTCAGCGCTGAAAAGCTGACCACCACCCACCTTTTTGTAGCAGTTTCTAACCTTGTTCTCCCCCTGCCCCACCATAAAGCACTACTGCCATCCTCTGGCATGCCTGGACAACATACCCCCTGCTTTACGTGTGGTGCGGGGGATCACTGTGTGAAGAAGTACTGTTTACTATTTAACATCACATTACTTTCTTGGAATGTATCCTGGCAGGGCTAGGATTGGGTTTGGATTACTGCTTATTCTGCAAAACAAGCTCATTTTACTTTTACCTCATCCTCCCCTCCCCATCCGCTTGTTTCATACACTATTGCACTTGTCATAAAATTAGACTGTAATTAGACTGTAACTTCCAAGAAGTTGGAGCCTAAACACCTTTGTGGATCTGGGACTAAGCTCTTGGCAGCAGAGGCTGTCCTTGTATTACGCGTCTGTACAGTGCCCAGAACAATGGGATCCTGATCTTTAATAGGAGCACTATACATAAATAAATAAATACATAATAAATAATGAATCACCTGCAGGAAGAAATGCTATCATCCTTTTACATTTTAAGGCATATTCACAGTTGCTCTTTTTCTGAAGTGAATGGGACACTTACTCAGGGCTTGACTGTCCCTTCCCTGCTGTGAGCAGAGGGGGACCAAATCAGTGGATTATGGCTGGGAACAAACCTCTATCATTTCCCCCACAAAACAATGCTGAAGACCCCATGCGAGTGAACCATGGGGCAGGGTCGGATTAAGCTTTTGTGGGCCAGACACCAAACATATTTGTGGGGCCCGATGGGGGCAATGGAGCATGGCACAAAGAGGTCAGTCCCCAGAATAAGGAGCTGGCCTGGGGCAATGGGGCATGGCATGACAGTGGTGGTCCCACTCTGCCCAACCCAGTGTGAGGGCACTGTTAACAAACCAGCAGTTGCCAGACGCCTGGCCCTGTGCTGCCAGCATGCCCCTTTCCCTCGGGCCCATACCGCGCCACATACTCCCCCCACCCAACACCCCCCCTGATTCCCTATGGCCAGAGCCCCCCGCAACCTGCTATGCCAGCACCCCCTACCCTTCCACAAATGCACAGCGCCCTTCACAACACTACTCCTGCCCAGTGCCCCCCTGCCCACAGCCCCACCACAACTGCCCAGCACCCTCCACAGAACCCCCACTCCCTAGTGCCCCAACACACACAGATCTTCCCTGCCCCATCACAGCCCAGCACCCACTCCAGACCCCCAAGAGACCCACTCCCCCATGCCCTGCCTACCAGCTGCACTCACCAAGCTCTGATGGGAGGCGACTGTGTCTGCCGGGCTGAGCCAGCAGCGCAGCCAGGGCTGGTCCCAGGGCAGGGAATTGCTTTGGCCCCTCAGGAGTAGCAAGATCAGCCTGGCCAGGGCCTGCCCTGGCCAGGCTCCCTCAGGATCCACTTGCCTGGAGGGGCCCAGCCAAGCCCCTCACTCTCCCCTCCCAAGTGGCTGAGACTGGCCAGGCTTCTGCACCAGTCCGAGGCGGCTCAGCTCTGGGGAGACAGGTGGGGCCCCACAGGTGGTGGGAAGCAGAGACTTCCCGCAGGTGCACTGGGGCAGAGAGGATCTGACGGGTGGGTCCAGGGGGTGGAGAGGAGCCTTTGGCTGTCTGGCCAGCTGGCCAAGAGGAGCAAGTGGTGGACGGGATGTGGGAGCCAGTGGGCTGGCAGAGTCTTGGGGCACAGTGCAAGCAGAGCAGGCCGGGGCCCCTTCTGAGCATGGGCCTGGCTCCATGGCGTCACTGGCACCATTGTAAACCTGGTACTGCCATGGGGATCAGGGTCTGCAGCACTTTGAGGGAATGGAGAAAGGGGAAGAGTCATTTTCTGTAGCATTGTCTCCTCATTAGATGGCAGATATCTGAGCAAATGTGGCTTCTAAATTAGGCAGCTTATAAAAAGATATGTAAGCCATCTTAAGCAGTAGATAAGACTAAAAGATTTCACAGTCAGCATCCAAGAATTATTTTCTTCATTCATTCATACCATTGAGGTTTAATTACTATAATGACATGGACAATTTCATTACTGCAAAGTGATGGGACATTCCAATTTTTCCAGTGAAATAACTGAAAATATTTAGCTGACAAATTAAAAAATGTTGATTCTGAAATGCCACAATGGTGACTTGTAATAATTGTAGTTCAGGTGCCTCATACCCCCATTCTCCTCTGTGGTATGGACTCTCCAGCGAGTCTATGTCTCCCATCATGCACTACACAGCCTCCCCTCTCTCTGGTGCAACATGGGAGACTTTTTTTAAAGGTTTTTTTGCCAAAAAGTTGAAATCTTGCATGGGAAAAAAACTCATTTTTGACCAGGTATAAAATCTAACCATTTAATACCTGTACTAAATGAACTGCAAGAAAAATGATATCTGGCAGGTTATTGCCAAGACTCCAGATCACAGAACACGATTTTTAAAATCTCATATTTGCAATCATCTTCACCAACCACACAACAATTGGATTAAATACTATTACCAGAAACAGACAGACCATTATTTTATACACGTAACTTCACACTTGTGAGGTAAAAAGTAGCCTCATGATAGAACTTGTCTACATGGCATTTTTTGTCAGCATCTGAGGGGTGTAAATTCTAGTGCACACTAGCATGTCACATACACTAATTGGCTCATGTGGACCCTTCTGGTGTGCACTAAAATTCCCTAGTGTTCATTAATGTAGTTCAGTTTCAACAGTGCTATGTTAACGCACATTAGGAAACTGTTAGTGAGCGCCAGCAGGGTCCACATGGGCCACTTAATGCATGACGCTCTACTGCAGGCTAAAATTTACACCGCTGTGGTGTGCACAAAAGCACCATGTAGCCAAACCCATACTTAAAAGTGTAAACAAGGTCAACAGGCCAGAGTTGGATATTGTGAGTCTTAATTCGGGAATTTTGCCAGCGAAGTTCATGTGGGGCACAGACTCCTGACCACCCACCATGACTTTCCCACAGTGGCCCACAGCAAATCAAGTTTCCTTCTTCCCCCTCCCCTATCAATAAGGCTCTCAATACCAGCTGCTCCCCAAATATATCTGACTTCTGCTGCCAATATCTAGCTTCTCCTCCCTCCTCCACAAATAGATTTTTACCTTTTCTGGTCCATTAGCTCCCTGAACAACTTCCTTCTCCCCACAAAATCCCTTATCCTCCCTTTCAGCTCCCTCTTCAGTTTTTGGGTGTTCAGCTTAGTTGATGAAAACCTGAAATTATCCATAGAAAACAGATACTTTTCACAAATGTTCCGCCAAAAAAAGAGTATAGTTGGAAAATTTCCCACCAGTATTACATATTTTTAATATTAAAAATTCAGGTTCCAACTAGGCTGAAAGACCATATGGTTATCAGGAGAATTTGTGGAATGAGGACATCATGAGCCCAAAGACAGAGAAAGTTTGACTGGAGGACTAATGAATATGACAACACAAGAGCCACAAAACTGAAAGCTGAGCATTTGAGAGGGGGAAAGAACGTTTTGTCAGGCCATTTTTAATTTTTTGTTTGTTTTTTGTAAACATCCAATGAAAATTTTGAATACAAGCAGGCTATGTTAAAATTTCAATATCCTCACCCCCTAGATCACCCAGCATCCTCCAACAAAACCAGGGAAAACAATATTTTTCATTGCAGGTGAGTGCCCTAACCACTGGACTACAGAGTGACTCTTTCTCTTTCCTCTGGCCAGTGAATATTTAATGTATACAAAGAGGAACATCTCCAACAGCAGAGTTTCAGAAAGCACCACCCAAGAATATCCAGTAGCAATGATGGGGATGGAGGTGCGGGCGGGGGTGGGGGTTGGGATGGGGAGAGATGCAGTGAGGGGGATGGGAGTGCAGCTTCATTCCTAGCACTCGGAGATGGGGATACACATATCTCGAATTCCTGGGTGCTGGCAATGGGGCGACAGACAGAGCATGCACTGCAGCTCGAGCCCAGCCACACAAGAAGTGCGAGGAGAAGAGGGACGGGCAGCAGCGGGAGAGGCGCCTGCCACATGACCCCTCAACAGCCTACTGCTGTTGCGCTCGCACTAGTTCCTCCCCCGCCCTGAGCCAGCCAATGGGAGCTGCTCCTGTGGGCGGGGGGGAGGGCGAGGGCGGGCAGCACGCGGACCCCCTGGCTGCCCCTGAGACTAGGAGCTAGACATGCCGGCTGCTTCCTGACCCAGGAGCAGTGCAATGTGGCAGCTAGCCTGCCAGCCCTGCTGCGCAGTGCAGCAGCTCTGCCAACCGGACAGTCAACGGCCTGGTCAGCAGTACTGACCAGAGCCGCCAGGATCCCTTTTTGACCAGGTTTTCCGGTCCAAAACCAGACACCTGGTCACCCTACCCTGGATCCCTGAGGATCTGCTAGGTTTGGAGCCAGGCATACAATTTATGTTATGAGAAGCTAACCCTGCTGGGCTCATCCCCAATGGAACAATTGGAAAGGTATTGAATGACATTGAATGACATTGGCCAGGCAGTGGGAGGAGTTTGCACTGTCACTGCCTCCGAAGACTTCACCTTCTAGTGTTGTCATCATGATCCCTACATTCATTTATAACTAAAATGTGATGGAGAGAGTTGGATATCAAGCCTGAGGTTGATATCAAGCCTGAGGTTATAATAATTCCATATTAGCTGTTAAAGAAAAACCTCATTCAAAATTCAAAAAGATCCTCATCCAGGATCTTGCAGCAGTGCACAGCATCTCAGGTTTCAGAAAGATACATATTCAAGGTATTAATTAGGACTGTGACAGTTTGGAAACACCTGTCAATCAATCTTAAAAAAAATTGTCAAGTTTGCATGCCCAGGGAGAGTTAAACTGAAATTCAAGTGCATTTAAAAAGATGTGAAATAATTAGGGCACACACAAAAAAAGAAGCCAGAGAAAATGAAAGCCATGAGAAAAACACATTACTAATTGTGCTTCTGACTTTCTCTAATTAATCCTCTTCCCATTCCTAGCGTACCTTTAATAAAGCAAATGAGGAGCATTATGCTGTGCAATATTTGGTTCTGCAGATTTGCCATTTACTGCATGCACAAAAAGCCTGTTCAAATGTCCAGGTGTGACTACATCTGAAATGCAGAAAAACTGTGTCCATTGTGAGTATAATAATGAAATTATGCAATCCACATTTAAGTTTCAGAGGCACATTGGCTTTCCCAGTTTCCACGTGCAAAAAGCAAATTGTGTGCTCTCTAAGCTTGCTCAAGAAGATTACAGAGACTGTTGACAAAGAACAAAAGGATATCAGTTTCAAACATTTCAGTTCTCCATCTTGCAAAACTACCATATAATAGCTCCAGTCTAAACGCATTGCAAACATCAGCTTGAGAAGATGAATTACAAGAAAGGAAAGACATAAAACTAGTAAAAAGACAGAAACTGAAACAGCAAATTACTGTAGATTGAATGCAGTGAAAAAGTAAAACATGGAGAAAATGCTGATGTAGCACTCTGAACAGAAGCAGAGCTGGGAGAAATGCACAGGCCCAGAATTTTATTTCAATAAAGCTGAAATGGTTGCTCCTGAGGCTACTTAACCACCCTGGAGAGAGCTCCCCTTTCTGTACAGAGCTCCTTCCTATCTTGATTTACCCTAAACTCCCTTTCCGTTGGGAGTCTCTGGCTGCCCAGCAACTTACCCAGTAAAGGGCAAATCTCCCGGTCATGTTGAAGGGCTCAGCTGTCTCCTCATATTTTCACTTAACATTGAATCTTACTCCTCCTTTTTCTTCCTAGGTCAGCTTTCCTGCTCCCACACAGCCACCCTCATGATTCTCATTACAGCGCTGCTGGTTTCTAATGAAACCAGAATAACGTTTTAAAAAACTTATTCAATTTTTTATGTCTTGGATGATTTCTGGCCTCTTTTGCTTCAAACGTTGATTGGCAACCACTTTTTGAGGGTCAGCTTGATTCCTTGATTAATCTTGTAAAGTGGTCTTACTTGTTGGGTTTTAATTTCACCACTAAGTCTCACAACCACCTAGGCATTTTCCTTGTGTCTTCCATGCATAGTCAAAACCCTTGCTATAAACTAGCATGTCATCTAAAATTGGGTTGTATGCAGCCTTAAGAGAAATCCCTCAAACACTTGTCCATATCATATTAGAAAAATGCTGATACATTCGTCAACCCAAAGGGACACTCAGCATCCTCCTGGTGTTACAAATACAGTGAGATTCTGGGCATTCTCATGAATTTTTGGTTATAAGATTTGATATGTTCAAGTATCATGAGCCATTCATTTCTGCAACAGCCATCTAGTATTTCTTGGGTTCTAGTTACCAGGTATAATTTTTTAGTTTATTTCTCTATAATCAGTACAGAAATGTTATGTCCTATCCTTTTTCAAACAACAAACTGCTGGTGATGCATATCAGTAATAACTGATTTTTTGGTTCCCTGGCCGTAGCAAAAATTTGGAGGAAACTGTTTAATTGTTTAGGTTTTTTTAACCTTTTTAATTAATAATATTGAATGAAATTTTAAAATCAAAAGTCATTTTGAGTTCAAAATTAAAATGTTTAATTTAAAAAATGAAACAAAGCATTTTGATTTGTTCCGAATGTTTATTGTATTTTCCCCCCAGCACAAATTTGTGCAATGTCTCATTTGACCCAAGTCTATATTTTTCACTGAAAAAAGTTTCAGCCAAAAAATTTCACACAGCTCCAATAGTAAGTATGACAGTTTTGTCCATTCTTTCAGTAAAAGCTCTTGAACATTGCTTCTGGTCTCTGGACAGACCCCTCTAAGAAATGGAATGAAGTTATAGGTCCAGTGAACAGGGTGATATCTGTCAGTTTTATCTCTCTCATTAAACTTGGGATGTCCAACTTATCTCTAGCAAAAGTTGCATTGTTTCTGTGGATGTATCCCTGATGCTCTACTGTCAAGTAAGACAGGCCACTAGGGGTAAACCAGTTCCTAGTCAGAGATAGCAAAACTTCAGGATGTTCTGTGGTCCTGGATGTTGCACTGCTTTGGAATCATTTGCTATACTATTAGAGGAATTGCTATGCTGAGTTTCCCCCAAAGTGTTTCTGTTCTTAACCCAAATGTCTTAGCAAGTCATATTGGTAAGGACTAGGTTTAGCTTGCAGGATGTCACAGATTAACTGTTCTAGAATGACCACTCCAAGTGACCTCTAAGCTTCTACTACTGCCTCAATAAGGTGATTCAATCCTCACAGAAGTAATCTGAGTGTACTCCACATTCTCTCTTCACGCTCACTTAGGGCTTGGCTACACTTGAAAGTTGCAGCACTGGTGGAGGCTTTCCAGCGCTGCAATTAGTAACTGTCCACACCTGCAAGGCACATCCAGCGCTGCAACTCCCTGGCTGCAGCGCTGGCTGTACACCTGGTCTGGTTGGGGTGTAGCGATTGCAGCGCTGGTGATCCAGCGCTGCTCGTCAAGTGTGGACACACACCAGCGCTGTTATTGGCCTCCAGGGTATTAGCAGATATCCCAGAATGCTTTTAACTAAATTACTCTTTGTTTTGTTATGCTGCCTCTCTTTGTTTTGTTGTGAACTCGGAGCTCCGCGGAGCTCCCGGAGCTGCTTATCTAAAAAACAAACACAGCTCCTGTTTGCTGTGATCAAGCTGTACCTGGCTGTGAACAATCAAATGAGATAATGAGGCAGGCAGGGACACAGCGGGGAGTCCGTTGGATGCAGGCTGTTTGCAATTAAGAGTTAAGACTAAGGGGTCGGGAACATTTTCTGATTTTTCAAGGCAGGAAGCTAACACACAGTGTTGGCTCCAAAAATCCACTCTCTCTCTCTCCCCCCGCTCCCTGTCACACTACACCCCCCCCACCCTCCTCTTTTGAAAAGCACGTTGCTGCCACTTGAACGCTGGGATAGCTGCCCATAATGCATCACTCCCAACAGTGCTGCAAATGCTGCAAATGTGGCCACACATCAGCGCTGGTAGCTGTGAGTGTGGCCACACACCAGCGCTGTCCCTACACAGCTGCACGACCAGCGCTGTAACTCCCAGCGCTGCAACTTTCAAGTGTAGCCAAGCCCTCAGTTTTTTCCTGGCCTCTGCCACTGAATCCCTCCATGCATTAAGCTGTGTCCTATCAGTGCAGGACGACTGCATGAGCTTGGAAAACATGTCATCGCAAGTGCATTCTTTTTGCCTTCTAATCCGCGATAACCTCAGGGATGGAGATGATAGGGGGGACTGCTCTACGATTCTCAGTGGACTGCATGGTCACCTGTGCTGCTGAGTTTGCCATGCTGACCAAACAGGAAATGAAATTCAAAAGTTCCTGGGGCTTTTTCTGTGTACCTGGCTAGTGCATCAGAGTTCAAAGTGCTGTCCAGAGCAGTCACAATGGAGCACTCTGGGATAGCTCCTGGAGGCCAATACCATCGATTTGCATCCACACTACCCCAAATTAGACCCAGCAAAATTGATTTTAGTGCTACTCCCCTCACCGGGGAGGAGTTCAGAAGTTGATTTTAAGAGCCCTTTAAGTCGACAGAACGGGATTGGTTGTTTGGACGCATTCATTTTTAAATCGACCTAACACAGCTAAATTCGACCTAACCCTGTAATGTAGACCAGGCCTCAGTGTAACATTGCATCAAACATACTTCTAGGATATGAATATCAAAATGTGGCCTCATGTTCCATGGTCCTAGGTTGAAAATAGGGTCATTTGCACTAAAATTGCACTCACAGATTACAAGTTTATTTCCAGAAAGGCAAATTTAATTGTAGCACTTCCTGGCAGAGAGGTTACATTTGCTTTCTAATCCAAATGGATATGACTATGGCTTCTAATACTTGCAGTTGCCAACACAAATAATTTTCCCTGGCCCCTTTCTGCTTTTATACATGTGCAATTTTTCCTATGGCAAATATGTACTAATTGAAAATATATTATGAGCTGAAATTAGGTTCCTTAGTTTAGCCATGCATCAAACCTGTACACAATATGCAAATACAAACTGTAAGCATTATGTTTTGAAAATGTATCCTTGAATGTGTAGTGTTAATAGACATGCCACTGAAAACAAGTACAGACAAGAATTCTGCCATTTGAGTTCTTCATTAAAACAAATACTGATCCACATAGTTTTTTTCTTTTGTGTATATAGAGTTAAGCATCAGATAGCTTCAGAAACTCAATTAAAAAGAGAGAGAGTGCACCTTAATCATAGGGCTTTTCCTATCTATTTTTTCCAGTAGTTACTTAAAACCACTAACTTGAAATCATAGTTGCACACTGTCTTTAGAAGTTCACTCAATCAAAGGGCCAGCTCTGAGTAATCAAAGATCTTAAATAACTGGAGCTCCTAACATTGGCCACAGGAGGATTAAAAATCCAGTAGCCAGAACTCAATTCTTCGATCCAGCAAGCACCAGTGCATAATGAGAAGTCCCTAAAGCCCCAGATCACAGCCAAGCCTTTGCCTACTGTGGAGCTAAGTGGAAGCCCTCTTTAATTCCTTAGGAGATCCTATCTTGCCAGATGAAAATAGATATTGGCCTCTGTGTGTAGGATGATTAGAAGAATGGAAGAGGATTAGACAAGATGCAAGGGGAAAGGCTCAGAGTGGCTCATTTACATGGTATTACTGCTGACAGATAGGTGTTAACAGAACAGAGTAACCTAAAGGCAAAACTGTATCTGAATTAAAGCTGTATTTATTTACTCAAGTTATAAGGGGATTAAGTCCTGTTTATTTTACCACATCCAGAACTGTTTTATCTATTAAGCACTTTGATGCTTCTTCAATTGTCTGTGGCATGCACTGCACAGCTGTTTGGGGATGTGTTTATCTTCATCTGAAACAGAAGCTTTTAAATGTTTGAAACATAAAATATAGATGCTAATGGCAAGTTAAGCATTCACGGCTGTCTTCCTGTCTCCCAAAATGGAGATGTTAAAATAGTGCAGCCTTTTCCCTCACTATGGGAAAGTAAAAAGTACATTCACAAGTACTTTTGTAAATTGCTGACAAAAAGAAATGAATACAGGAGTGTGTGTGTGTCACACACACGTAGGCACACACAAAGTCAGCGTCATTGACATAAAAATCACTATATTTCTATTAATCTCTTGTTATTCAAGAAACTTAACTAAAGATTGGCAAACTGGTTTGTATAAAATGCAGACCAGCCCAAATCTTCACCCCTTTACTGGAACCTGTTAGATTCCAAAGAGTTAGTTTAGCTACAACTTAGTTTAATATTTTTTTTTAAATATCCACCCCTTACTTGCAGCCCTTTGATGTAAGGCACTCCAACAGCTCTCCCAAAAGGCCCAGTTGTCAGGGGAGCACATCAGCCTGGTACTGCTTTCTCTGCTCCTCACATCAGCACCAGATAACAGCTATCCACATGATTGGTATCTCAAGCCTTGACCACACTCATTCAGGCTCCTAAACCTTTCGAATCTAGGTGACCCTCCCTCCCCAGTTTTCAGGCTGCCTCTGTTTGAGTTCCAATCTTCCCATTTCACTCAACACTCCCACTGACTCATTTCCATACCAGCATTCAGCCCCCACTTCCTACTCCACCAATTCTCTTCCCACCTAAAGGCTGCCACTACAGCTCGCCCCCACTCAGGGCTGCTACTACACCACCCCAATCTCCAAATCTACCTGACCTAGAGCCACTTGTCCAGTTCCTGTCCCCCATGATCACACCATTAGGCACAGGGTGGGTTTAAGGATCTGAGGGATAGTTTAGCTAGATAATTCTTTGTCTGATCGTCCAAACTTAACTGACTCATTTTATTTAAAATGTGTGTTTGTGCGGGGATGAGGGGCAGAAAAAAGCGGGCAGGGGACTCTAGATCCCCTCAGGCCTCCTACTGCAAAACTAGAGCCCAGTTGCTTGCTGTTTTCAACCTACTGATGGGTTTGCATACGTTCATATCTTCTGCAAAGGGCTCATTCATGTAATACTCCTGGGGGAGTTCTGCGCCAAAAAATCCAACATTCTGTACCAAAAAAAATGCAACATTCTGCAAAATTCTGCATATTATATTTGTCAAAACAATGCAATATAATCACACCCATTTCACTTATTTTAGTAATTTATTTAAACTACCATACAGGAAAAAAAATCACAATAACTGTTCAGCATTTCCTAAACACATCAGGGTTAAGTTACAAATACTTGGTAACCAAGACCCTGCATTTCAGTTATCATCCTGGATTTTCATTTAAATTACATTACTTTTGTTTTGGTGTTTGGTATTCTGTAAAGTAGACTGTTGCTTTAAATTACTCAGACTTTCACACATGAAAGTCGTACAGTTTTGCTAATCATTGTCCCGCATTTTTTAAATGGATAAGTAAATTAGATCCTGAGCTGTAATCTGTTCCTCTCTGGCACAGGAAAAGAAGCAACAAAACACATAGACCTTCCTAGCTGAGGTTTCCGTTACCGTCATTTACAATAAGGTTCTTTCACATCATTCTGGCAAGGTAAAAGAGCCATAATTGACTAAGAATGGGAACAATTAACTAACAATGGGAACATTAGCAGCCTGCCTGCTTAGTTGTTACATTTCTGCTCTGCCTCAGGGATAGAGTCTGCTTCACACAGCCCTACCCGGAGAGGGACAGAGTGAGTCTCTCTCAATCTTTTACACACAGGCAGGTGCCCAGTCCCACTTCCTTAATGTCTCTCCACGGAGGCACACATGCTAGTCTCCCTCCTTTCCCCCTCAGTGATCTGCTCTCTGCTGCCGGCTGCTCCCAGCAGACGAAGGGGCATGTGTCCCCACAGATTTCTTGGCTCCCCCATTTTTCTGTGGGGGAGCCAAGAAATCTATGGAAGGTCTGAGGGCGCCGAATTCCACTAGGAGTAATGTGAAATTCCATCAATCAAATATATCAGAAATACAAAGTTGGCTCCCATGTGTCCCAGTCCCAGCTGAGACCAACTACAAATACTGTGGATAAATATTTTTCTCTTGACATTTCCAGCCTATCCAACACCAACAGATACCTTCAAATCTAGGGAAAAAACAGGTCTCCCAAAATCTCCCCAAAAGTTGGTATAATCTGAATGTTCAGGCTTTTGGATACTTACCCAAAGGCAAACTTCAGAGGGAAGTAGGCTGAGATAAGGGCAACAAGCTAATGAGATGTTAATGTTGTTACTGTTGGTGGCTTGAGAGAAACAGCTTCAGTGTATGTCAGTCATTTTGCCTTTCCATCATTATTAAGGCATTTCACCTACTCTTTGTTAAGAGGTTATTATTAGCAGTATTTGTCATTTGTATTGTGGTAGTGCCTAACAGCTGTGCAGACACATAGGAACAAGGTCCCTGCCCTGAAATGTTTATAATATATAAAGGCAAGACAGACAAATAATGGGAGAAATGGACATGATATAAGTGCTGGCCTCAGTCCTTTTTAATTGGAACAGTGCAGGTAAGCCCTTGCCCATTGACTGAAGTGTACCTCCATAGGCTACAATGGATGGTCTGCTTGGATCCAAACCTCCTGTTCCAGTAATTTTCCATACATCATGAACAGCATGCCCCATCTCCCTAGTGTGACCTGCCATGCTGCCATAGGTTGTCCTATTCCCCCTGCCACTTCTGCTAGTAAGGTTTTGGCTCCAGGCACAACACAAGAATAACCAAGTATAAGCATGATTTGAAAACTGTTGGGACCTAGACGTGTTATAACATTTTTTTCTTACTGGTGCTGTCCTTTCTATTCACCTACAGGATTAGACTGTGGGATTAACACTTCAACAGTGACTATTGGCCCTGTTAAATCAGGTGCACTGGCATGCACAAAGGAAAGAGGCATGAAATAAACAAGATTCCTAGGCATGTTAATAAAAAACCTGGAGTCTTTTAACTAGCCTTTGTTATAGAGCTTCAATGACTCTTAAAGTAAATGGGTCAGTGCTGATAAAAGGATTGAGCTATGATTTAGTTTCTTTTAAGATATCGCAACATTTTCCAGCATCCAAAATAGATATGATGAAAAAATGTAGGCCTCTCTGTTGGTACTTTTCTAGTCTTGGTATTGATATTAATGACAACAAAATTAGTAATTTGACAATTAGTTCCCCATTTACCTGAAAAGACATGAAAGGCAGAAAGAAAGTAGTTTAACTAGATTATAATGTGGCTCTGACAAGTCAGGTTCCTGTCATGTTAGAGCCTTCCAACTTTAACATTTTCATGTCTGCTTGGCAGGTTATTAAAATAAATGAGGGTGCATTGGACTGCTGTTGCGCTTTTCTCTAATGGGAGTTCACAAATTTGCAAGCCACTACCGTAAATTGACCGATCGTGAAGTCTGAAAGAAGTTGACTAAAGTGAACAATTAGGAGTATTTCTGCACAGCTGAGTGAAATATTCCTTGTTATTTTAATAATTCAGGCACAGGCTAATTTTTGGAAGCCGAGTTTGTCAAGATAATGTGCCTTGGGCTTGTCTGCTTGTCATTTTTAACTCAATCCCACGTTACAGGTGCAGTCTAGCTTACAAAACAGGCAAATCACTCACAGAGGAATTTGCATATGGAATATAGATATACTGTACTAAGAAAAACAAGCCAAGAAATCAACAGACCGGCTGAGATAGGAATGCACATGATTGTAAAAACTTTTGATGTTTGATAGCTGCTGTATCACTACTTATGTTGACATAATTATGGGTGTTATTTGGCAAAATGCATGCACAAATATGTATAATGTAAAGCATCGTGTATATTTCTTCAGTAGAGGAAGGTAGTAAGGCCACAGGAATCCCATGTGGCATACAGATGTTCTGTATGAATTCAGTTATACCTATTCAACTTAAAATAGTGTGGAAGCAGGGAAAGAATTAATAAGGATTTGAAGGGGATCTTAGTGCATGTCAGTCAGTTAGCAAGAGTTAGCCCAGCTGTAACCCTAATGACGTGAGACTTCTAGAAGCAAGGATAGTGTGAGGCAGAGGGAAAGAACTGTGTAAAAAGTTATTACGACCTTGTAACTGATAAACCAAATATGCAGACAGGTGTCTTCTAGCAGTGAGAAAAATAAGATAGCAGGATGGCTTATGTATAAACAAAATGCAGTTGTTGCTCATTATCATCTGTATTATTGCTAGTTATTGTTTGTAACAAAGGTATAAATGCTTCCTGTAATTGTTTACCAGTTGAGAGACCTGTCCGGGACTGGGGCGACCCTGTGTCCTAGGACACTCTCTCCCTCCGTTGTAATTACTGGAGAAATAATAAAGTATTTGATTTTGCTGCACCCAAAGAAAAAGCGAGAACTGAGTTTTTCTCCGACAATATCTTCTTGCCAAAGAAAATGGAAAAAGCTGGAACAGTTACTTAATTAACTGAGAAGGTAAAACCTTCTTTGAAGAAAGACCATGCAGATTCAATAGATATAATTCTGAAAGTAATGGGTAGATTGTTAAACCAGAACCCTGAACACACACACTGGGGGTACGTCCAGACTACCCACCGGATCAGTGAGTAGCGATCGATTTATCGGGGATCGATATATTGCGTCTCATCTAGATATGATATATCGATCCCTGAATGCACTCCTGTTGACTCCGGAACTCCACCAGAGCGAGCGGCGGTAGCAGAGTCAACAGGGGGAGCCGCGGCCGTCGATCCCGCGCTGTGAGGATGGGAGGTAAGTCGAAATAAGATACGTCGACTTCAGCTATGCTATTCTCGTAGCTGAAGTTGCATATCTTACATCAACCCCCTCCGCAGTGTAGACCAGGCCTCAGACACACACACTTTCTTGCTCTCCACATCTCCTTTTCCTTCACAAGTTGCTGTTTCCTGAGAAGTGGCTGTAGCAGTTTTTCTACCTTACATTTTTCTCACCTTCTCTCAGTCTGGCTCTCTCACCTAACCTGATGATAGGCAGAAATGTCCAAGCTGGCTCAGCCACTCCTTTGCATTCTCTGCCTTCCTCGTGCACTGTTAGGGCTCTGTCCTCCCTTGCAGTGATTTCCCTACACCCCCCCTGAATTTTCCCAACACCCCCCCCCAGTTTTGTGAGCTAGTTACATACCAATTTAGTGACTGTTTGGAAATCTGAATTTAAACTGAAACATTAATACACACTTTAAAAGCTTATACAATGTATGATAAAATATGTGTATCTGAAAAAGTATAATAGATTTGAAAAGTATGAACATAGATTAGCTTCCTTGCTTCCTTATACAGCTGTTTTTTATGATGTCAGTGCATTCATTTCGGTGATGTTGGCCAACCTAATAATTTCAAATGATGATTTGTAAGCAAAGTCTAAGGGTATGGCTACAGCGCTGGTGGAGGCTTTCCAGCGCTGCAATTAGTAAGTGGCCACACCTGCAGGGCACTTCCAGCGCTGCAACTCCCTGGCTGCAGCGCTGGCCGTACACCTCACTCAGCATGGGGAATAAGGATTGCAGCGCTGGTGCTGCAGCGCTGGTCATCAAGTGTGGCCACACACCAGCGCTGTTATTGGCCTCCAGGGTATAAGGGTGTATCCCAGAATGCTTTTAACTAAATTACTCCCTTTGTTTTGTTATGCAGCCTCTCTTTGTTTTGTTGTGAACCTCCGGAGCTCCGTTGCTACCGGAGCTGCTCATCAGCTCCTGTTTGCTGTGATCAATCTGTGAAAAAATCAAATGAGATCCTCCTCCCTGCGTGATTCACAGGGGTTGAGTGTTTGCGTTTTGCTTGACCAGCAGCGAGAGAAGGAGTCATTCACAGGGGTTGAGTGTTTGCTTTCCTTGAGAGAAACGGGGGGAGGGGGCAGAGGGGGGAAAGGGAGTATGTTGGATGCAGGCTGTTTGCAGTTAACAGTAAGGGGGTGGGAAAATTTTCTAATTTTGCACAGTGTCAGTTCCAAAAATCCACTCTCTCTTTCCCCCCCCCCCCCCGGTCCCTGTCACACTGCCCCACACCCCCCTCTTTTGAAAAGCACGTTGCTGCCACTTGAATGCTGGGATAGCTGCCCATAATTCATCACTCCCAACAGTGCTGCAAATGCTGCAAATGTGGCCACACTGCAGCGCTGGTAGCTGTGAGTGTGGCCACACACCAGCGCTGGCCCTGCACAGCTGGACGACCAGCGCTGCAACTACCAGCGCTGCAGATTTGTAAGTGTAGCCATACCCTAAATGAGTTGGAGACTCTGGAAAAATTCCACCATGATTTTAACAGCTTCCACCCCTCCATCAACCTCAGCCTGGACCTATCTACACGGGAGGTCCACTTCCTAGACACCACGGTGCAAATAAGTGGTGGTCATATTAACACCACCCTATACCAAAAACCTACCGACCGCTATGCCTACCTTCATGCCTCCAGCTTCCATTCCGGGCACACCACAAGATCCATTGTCTACAGCCAAGCACTGAGGTACAACCGTATCTGCTCTAACCCCGCAGACAGAGACCAACACCTAGAAAATCTCCACCAAGCATTCTCAAGACTACAGTACCCACACGAGGAAATAAGGAAACAGATCAACAGGGCCAGATGTGTACCCAGAAGCCTCCTACTGCAAGACAAACCCAAGAAAGAAACCAACAGGACTCCACTGGCCATCACATACAGTCCCCAGCTCAAACCCCTCCAACGCATCATCAGGGATCTACAACCCATCCTGGACAATGATCCCACACTTTCACAGGCCTTGGGTGGCAGGCCAGTCCTCGCCCACAGACAACCTGCCAACCTGAAGCATATTCTCACCAGCAATTGCACACCGCACCATAGCAACTCTAGCTCAGGAACCAACCCATGCAACAAACCTCGATGCCAACTCTGCCCACATATCTACACCATCAACACCATCACAGGACCTAACCAGATCAGCCACACCATCACCGGTTCATTCACCTGCACGTCCACCAATGTAATATATGCCATCATATGCCAGCAATGCCCCTCTGCTATGTACATCGGCCAAACTGGACAGTCTCTAAGGAAAAGGATAAATGGACACAAATCAGACATTAGGAATGGCAATATACAAAAACCTGTAGGAGAACACTTCAACCTCCCTGGCCACACAATAGCAGATTTTAAGGTGGCCATCCTACAGCAAAAAAACTTTAGGACAGACTTCAAAGAGAAACTGCTGAGCTCCAGTTCATCTGCAAATTTAACACCATCAGCTCAGGACTAAACAAAGACTGTGAATGGCTTGCCAATTACAGATTCTCCTCCCTTGGTTTTCACACCTCAGCTGCTGGAACAGGGCTTCATCCTCCCTGATTGATCTAACCTCGTTATCTCTAGCTTGCTTCTTGCTTGCTTATATATACACCTGCCCCTGGAAATTTCCACTGCTTGCATCCGAAGAAGTGGGTATTCACCCACGAAAGCTCATGCTGCAAAACATCTGTTAGTCTATAAGGTGCCACAGGATTCTTTGCTGCTTCTACAGAACCAGACTAACACGGCTACCCCTCTGATACTTCTCCCTGACAGCTAGTGATGAGCTGGGGGCTAACGCTTCAGGGCCAGATTGTATTTACATTCGCACCTAATCTACCTAGGTATCCAGCAAACAGAGCTGTGTTGTCCAAGTGATAGATTTTGGCTGGGGTTGGGTTACAAACCACTTGAATGTGGGGGAAGGGGGGATGAAATGTTGTTCTTATTGTATGAGTAAAGGGCAGTAGAACTGTACTTAATCTGTGATGATTTGAAGGCATCAAGAGAGAGGGTGGGGACCTGTCCCTCTCCACTGTTTAAAGACAGAGCTGATTAGGCTCCATAGACAGTCTTTTGTTCTGTTAAGTGACCACTGCAGCTGAAATCACTGACAATCAGGTTTAAGTGCTTAGTCCTGTTGTGGGGACAGTGTTCCTGTGGGTACAGTGTTTTTGTGTAAGAGACAGCCCAGACTGCACTAGCAGTGAGGTTCCCGCACTGAGAGCTCAGCTGAAATCACTGAGAGCTGGTGGAACCTCAAGAGACCAACTCACAGAGGTCACAGTGGTAGGTGACAGCAGAAGGTGACTGTGCAGGGCCATTGGCAACAGAGTGGTGGAGTGAACGGTGGCACAACGAACAGCCGTGGCCAGAGCGAACTGTGCCTTTTTGTCCCCCACCTGGAAGGTGTACTCACGTGAAAGCACCTCTGCACTCTGAGTCTCCACTGACTAAGGACAACACCAGAGAGTGGAGTGCGGTGGAGGGAAAAGTGAGGGGCATGTTAAATAAACATTTGTTTGTTGGACTATATTTTAGTCACTTTGCTCCAGAATGCTATATTTGTGACTGGGAATGGAAACTTATATAAATGTTTCCCAGTAGGCCAAGATTTTTAAAATGCAGTATTTGCCAAGGTTGTTATCTCACATTGTTGCTATCTTGAGAGGTCATTATGTTGGGGAGTTTCTGTACTAAACATTTTTATTATAATTAATTTTTACATAAGAATGGTCATACTGGGTCAGACCCATGGTCCATATAGCCCAGTACCCTGTCTTACAACAGTGGTCAAGGCCAGGTGCTTCAGAGGGAATGAACAGAGCAGGGAATCATCAAGTGATCCATCCCCTGTTGCCCATTCCCAGCTTCTGGCAAACAGGCTAGGGACACTCAGAGCATGGCGTTGCATCCCTCTCATCCTGGCTAATAGCCACAGATGGACCCGTTCTCCAGGAATTTATCTAGTTCTTTTTAAAATCCTGTTATAGTTTTGGTCTTCACAGCATCCCCTGGCAAAGAGTTCCCTGGGTTGACTTTATATTGTGTGAAGAAATACTTCCTTTTGTTTTTTTAAAATCTGCTGCCTATTAATTTCATTGGGTGACTGCTAGTTCTTCTGTATGTGAAGGATTAAATAAAATTTCCTTATTCACTTTCTTCACACCAGTCAAGATTTTGTAGACCTCTATCATATCCCCATTAGTCATCTCTTTTCGAAGCTGAAAATTCCCAGTCACTTTAATCTCTCCTCCTGTTTCATACCCCTCATCATTTTAGTTGCCCATCTCTGTACCTTTTCCAATTCCAATATATATATTTTTAGGATGGGTGACCAGATCTACACACACTATTCAAGGTGTGCACGTACCATGGATTTATATAGAGGCAATATGATATTTTCTGTCTTATTATCTATCCCTTTCTTAAAGAATCCCAACATTGTTTGCTTTTGTGACTGTTGCTGCACGTGAGGTGGATGTTTTCAGAGATCTATCCACAATGACTCCAAGATCTCTTCCTTGAGTGTTAACAGCTAATTCAGATGCCATCATTTTGTATGTATAGTTGAGATTGCTTTCCAATGTGCATTACTTTGCATTTATCAGCATTGAATTTAATTTGCCATTTTGTTGCCCAATCACCCAGTTTTGTGAGATCCCTTTGTAGATCTTCGCAGGTTGCCTGGGACTTAACTATCTTGAATAGTTTTGTATCATCTGCAAATTTTGCCACCTCACTGTTTACCGATTTTTCCAGATGAATATGTTGAATAGGAGTGGTCCCACTATTTATCTCTCTCCATTCTGAAAACTGATAATTTATTCCTACCCTTTGTTTCCCATCTTTTAACCAGTTACTGATCCATGAGAGGACTTCCCTCTTACCCCATGATGGCTTACTTTTCAAAAGTCAATTTAAATTAAATAAATTTTTTTAAATTATATATTTTTTTAGAAATCTAGATCTGTTATGTGTTTTGGTGTAGCTTGCATTTTCCTTATGTTAAATTTGGATTATCCTAACAAAACATTTACTTTATTCACTTTCTTCACATCAGTCAAGATTTTTTAGACCTTTAGCATATCCCCCCTTAGTCGTCTCTTTTCTAAGCTGAAAATTCCCAGTCATTTTAATTTCTTCGCCTGTTTCATACCCCTAATCATTTTAGTTGCCCATCTCTGTACTTTTTGCATTTCCAGTATGTCTTCTTTGGGATGAGGTAACCAGATCTGCACACAGTATTCAAGGTGTACATGTGCCATGGATTTATATAGAGGCAATATGATATTTTCTGTCTTATTATCTATCCCTTTCTTAAAAAGCAAAGGTTTCAGAGTAGCAGCCGTGTTAGTCTGTATTGCAAAAAGAACATAAGCTTTCGTGGGCTACATCCGATGAAGTGCACTGTAGCCCATGAAAGCTTATGCTCAAATAAATTTGTTAGTCTCTAAGGTGCCACAAGTGCTCCTGTTCTTTTTAAAAAAGCAAACAGAATGTTGGGAATCACTGACTGCCGCTGCACACTGAGTGGATGTTTTCAGAGAACTATCCACAATGACTGCAAGATCTTTCTTGAGTGGTAACAGCTAATTCAGACTCCTTCATTTTGTATGTATAGTTGAGATTGTTTTCCAGTGTACATTACTTTGCATTTATCAACATTAAATTTCATCTGCCATTTTTGTTGCCCAGTCACCCAGTTTTATGAGATCCCTTTGTAACTCTTCACAGTCTGCCTGGGACTTAACTATCTTGAATAGGTTTGTATCATCTGCAAATTTTGCCACCTCACTGTTTACTGATTTTTCCAGATCATTTATGACTATGTTGAACAGCACTGGTCCCAGTACCGACCCCTCAGGGATACCACTATTTATCTCTCTCCATTCTGAAAACTGATAATTTATTCCTACCCTTTGTTTCCCATCTTTTAACCAGTTACTGATCCGTGAGAGGATATTCCCTCTTACCCCATGATGGCTTACTTTTTAAAAGTCAATTTAAATTAAATACTTTTTTAAAAATGTATATTTTTTTTAGAAATCTAGACCTGTTATGTGTTTTGGTGTAACCTGCATTATTCTTATGTTAAATTTGCATAATCCTAACAAAACATTTACTTTATTCATATCTCTTTTATATATCTCATTGGTCCTGACACCCCCCCTGTAAATTCGAACACCCCCCCTAATTTCAATTCCTGGGGAAACTACTGCTCCCTTGTGTCCAATCACCACACAGTGCAGGGGAGGGAGGAGCCAGTTACAACTCCATGATTCTGTACTGGCCTGGCCCAACGTGAGTTAGAGCACCTTGGGACCAGCAGCCCCGAAGGTTCCTAAGCAAGTGAGGACAAGTGAAGCATAGCAGAACTCCACTTTGCCTTCTCCCAACCCTTAACTATTTTAAAAGGAAACTAATAATAGAATATCAGAGTTGGAAGGGACCTCAGGAGATCATCTAGTCCAACCCTGTGCTTAAAGCAGGACTAATCCCCAGACAGATTTTTGCCCCAGATCCCTAAATGGCCCCCTCAAGGATTGAATTCACAACTCTGAGTTTAGCAGGCCAGTGCTCAAACCACTGAGCTATCTCTCCCCACTAATCCCTTGGTGGATTTTTTCAGTGTAAAAATGATTGCCAAGTATGTTAATCATTGTGGGGTTTGAGCACCTTTGGAATAGGAATTTGATTTTTTAGGGTCAGATTGTACCTTTAATGCCTGGACCTGTGCTGGAGGCACTGGGAACCGCACCATTCCAAAGGGGTACATACACACACGGCAACTCACCTTGGAAAGACACTGCATGCTTTCCCCAGCTCACCTGGCTAGCACCACATCCCCCAAGAGCCCATTGGGATGGCTATCTTCCCAGGAGGCACAAGAAAGGAGCAGTCCCTAACCTCAGGAGAGTGCAAAGACTTTAATTCAGACCAGTCCTTGTGCAAGGGGGAAAGAATCCTCACACATACAGGAAAAGGCCAGGCAAAATCTATCTCTCAGTGTTCTTCAATTTTTATATACATGTTTAAGGTTTGGACAGATTCATTATAGGCACTCTATCAGCTGTCACACCTACTCAGAGATTATCTCTAAATGTATTGCTGTTGCCATGTAGATGTTAAGTTCATAACTGCAAGGCACAACAAAATATAAGATAGCCCATACCAATGGGAGTGGCCAGATCGTGCTGATGTCACTGTGATGTAATAGAATAGCAAGAGAACTGCACTATCATTGCCTAATGTGAAACAAAACTGAAGGCAATTTTATGAAAGGGTTTGAGAAATGGAGAGATACCTTCCCAATGATGGCAAAAGAGGAGCCAGTTAAAATTTTCAGGGGAAGTACACTTATGCTTAATGGTGCTGGGATATTAATGCTTAAAATAATCCACCCTGAGAATATTTGCTTTCAGGTGCTTCCAGAAGGGACTTGAAAATACGCCAGCTTGCAGAGAGAAATATAAATACCAGTATTTCCATGCAAACCAGGCTATTCATGTGTGAACAAGAGTATTCGTCATTCATTATTCATTTATTATTCCATTTTAAAAGTTTCAGTCATCCAGTCAGGGAACAGAAACAATCCTATGCAACTTAGGTAATCACTCACTCAGCATGAAGAATGAGTAGTGCACAGCGAATAGCTGAAGCGAACAGTTCAACAACAATCCATCGGTGAAGTCGGTTTACATAAATTGTTCATCTGACAAAATACGTTTATAAAAATAATCAGTTTGTTCACAACATTTTGCCAACAGAAAAATGGGCAAAACTCATGGAATAAATTACATGATATAAATTAGTTCCAGTAGCTCTAATCTTCAGATATAAGGAATGGCAGCCTTACTGGGGTCCACTACGCTGCCTAACATTCAGGTAGGGCTGCTCAATCCCCAAGAAGACGGAGCACTAGATCATAGACTCTAAGCATTCAGGCAGGCCACAGGTTAGCTCCTACTACTAAAGATGGTGCAGAACAATGTCCTGATCCTACCAGCCCTGCCATCACTTTAAGTCAGCAAGGAGGGCTCAGGTAGTAGTAGTAGTATCAGGTCTGTAGTATCAGGTCTCTTGAGGAAGAAGGTGCAGATGCTGTTGTTTACGCTCTTGAGACTCATCAGCTGGTGGATATCATGGTATGAGACCTAAGCACTCCAGGCACCTCTCAGGAATCAAGCCCCATAAGCTCTAGGGAAGGGGTTTGTGTTGCTGTAGCTGAACCTGAAGAGAAGATGTAACAACATACAGAACAAGCAAACGCGAATCCCAGGCCACTTGCTGTTCACAAAAAGAGAATGAAGTGATGGCAAGTCGCTGGTAGTCTGCAGAAACTGATAATGCCCTCAATGAAGCACAGAGTGAGAAAAGCCTGAAGCGGGTGCAGATCCCTATTTCAGGAGAGAACCACTGGGACAAGGGACAGATCAAACTCAACATGTCATAACATGACTGCTGACCTGGCAGAAGTAATTCCTGTAGGCCCATTCGTCCACAGTTTAGAAGGAAACTACTGCTGATGGCGCTGCACGGAGAGCCATCTGAAGGAGAGAAGCTGAGACATATGCAAACTGGCAGCCACAGGCTGGTGCTGGAAAGAAGCAGGGTCTGAGTGTGGCAGACAGGGACCAGCAGCCTGAGATGCACTCTTCTCCAAACTGCATACTGAGGAAATAGAGCTAGCTTTCACAGTTCACTAGCGTGCTAGTTTCTACTTTGCTTTATTCTCTCTTTTCAAATTCCCTTTGGACTCCTGCTCACTTCTGCAGGGCAGAAAGAGGAGGAAAAAACAATTGTGTAGAAGAGCTGAAACACTAAGCATGGGCTGCATGCTTCCTATGAGACAAAAATGGAGGAATTAGGAAGGGTTCCTTGGCCTGGCCTGACAATTTTTTAGCTCCCTGATTCATGGTAAGTGGAGCTATTGCACTGTCAGTATGCATTTGCTGTTATAAGAAAGATTAAAGTTGTAAATAGATGACGTAGAGCAATCCAAATGTTCCCCTCATGGTTTAGCTTTCCTTTCATGCATTGTGTCTGAAAGCACCCTTGTATTCACAGCCTGCACACTACTGTAAAAATCTTTGTACAAAATATGCCTTGTGAGGTATCACTTGAAAACTAATACCTCCCTGTTCAATAATATAATGGTGAAATATATGTAGCAACTTTATATGTAAAGTTATAAATTCCCCCTGTATTATGTTGTTACCACGTGTTCAAACCCACACATCCCTGACTAGAAAAAAGTTGTTAAACAGGTCTATCCTAAACAACGGAAAGTGTGTTTACCTCAATTTACATATAAGTAGTAAACAGGGTCCTTGAGACAGCAAGAGTGGGGAAACGGCAGGTGACAAGGCAAATCTGCATTTCAGCAAACACAGGTGAGAAGAAAGAGCATGGAGCCTCCTTCACCACCAGACGCCATGTTGCCTTCTTTATGGTTTGAATAAACTTTCCTTTGAGAGGTAATCCTCAGAAAAATCCACTTTGCAGGGTGACTGGACTATAAAAGTGAGGGGCAAAAACACTCTGAATCATTTCTCTTCCACCCAAAAAGAAAGAAGAACTAGCCCTTTGACTTTGCGAGGGGATGTGGGGGGGGGGAAGTTCCTGACCTGAGAATTTGGCCAGTCCCTGTTGCTGGGAACGTGTGGTAAGGATTTTACCTTGAAACAAGTATGGTTTGTTGAGTTTTAGTTACTAGAAAGTGTCTTATCTTTATTTCTCTTATAACCATGTCTGACTTTAATGCCTGGTACTTGAATTCACTTAAAACCCTATCTTCTTTTGTTAATAAACTTGTTTTATTTTTTTAATCTAAACCAATCCAGTGCTGTGTTTAAACTGAACAGTTTAGTAACTCCAGTTAAGTAGCAGCCTGTTGAATATTGACCCTTTACAGGGGCAATAGACCCTTAATAGCTGAACTGCCCAGGAGAGGGCTAGACAGTGCAGAACATACATTTTGGGGGAAATTCAGGACTGGTAGTGTGTTGGGCTCATCCACCAAGAAGTAACCAAGGCTGGTGGAAGCCAGAATGTGACTTGTGTGTTACTGGCAGGCTGCTGGGGTCAGAGCTGCTGGAACCAGAGATGCAGCTATACACAGATACTTAGGATGTGACCTGCATGAGGGTAGGCTGGTTGTGAGTTACCCAGGTTACAAGGTACAACAGCAAAGTGTTGAGGGATATAAGGTTGCAGGGCAAGTGATGATAACCCCTGACTAGTATGGATTGCACTCCAGAATGTGACATGCATATCCTGTAAAGTAATATGCTAAAGATTTGTGAAAATGCACTTAAGTGAAGGAAGAAATGTGGTAGATATAGCTATGTACAGTACTACAGTTGCTCTTTCAGTCCTACACACTGAGAGTTGCTGGATATCTGTCTATATTGCAAGCACACATCACAACACAGTTTCATGAATGGGTCTCATTTAAATAGTCACAGCTTATCAGATACTCTTCAGATTGGGAATACTTTTGTAAATAAGAGCCATGCCTGGTGTACTTGAGCTGAACTCTCACCTATAGTTTACATTTTAAAACCCTAATTACTGTGCATTCTCACCTTCTGTGTAGTGTTTTCTATTTCCAGGCTGTCTTGGAAGCCAATAAAAACATCTGTGGATTTCTGCCATTGCACTGTACTGTTCTTTTGAAAAGTATTTGAGCCCCAGTAGGGGGCCCATTTGTTCATTTTGAAATGGTTGATAACCAGCTGCATGAGGAAAATAACCACTGGATGCATTTAACTCATCCTGACTGCATGTTCTCTGTCCTGGGTCTCCACCTCCCACTTGTTACAAGGCAACTGTAACTTATTTCTTGTGGGTGAGGCTCTGCACGGATCCCCACTGACTTCATAGGTCCTCTCTGTTCAGTTGTTCATATCTTTATTTTATTTATAGTACAAACATTTTGTTGCTGTTTATTTTCTGTTCGGTTTGCAGCAGGGAGATGTGTGCAGTGGGAAAGAGGAATGGTGTGAAGGCAAGTGAGTAAAGGGAGAAGAGGATAACAGCAAGGGAGAAGGATGGGAAGGGGGAAAAGTGGATGAATGAAGTTCTGAAGCATGATGGGCACTTTACAAACTTTCAGACAAATATTGGTTCTATAGTGCTGTCCATTATCATGCACTGCTAGCTGGGGACATTGACTTGGGGAAATGAATCTTAGGAACAAGGCTGAGAAATGGTAGAAACGTTCGGGGGCTATATTAGTATTACTTTATCTGGATGGGATGAGGTTTCTCTTTAGACTCTGTGTTATTTTATGTGAACATGTGTGATGCTGTTTGATTAAAACATGACCAGTTATATCATTAATATTGCCACTGTTCGATAATTGCAACAAATCTTGTACAAAGTGCATCATGTAAGGTGTCAATGGAAGAATTATGATGTGCCGAGTATGATTATCCTGTTTTTATGCATATATCATCTTTGTATCTAAAGTTATGAATATTGACTATGTTTCAGTATTTCAAATGTGTTTGCTCCTGGGGTAACACCCACAAGATAATTTACATCCAGTCTGGCTAGCACATTGTGAATGAACTATTCAAGTTAATGGCCCCTCAAAGAATACTTAGCTCCCACAATGGACCATAGAAGAAGCTCATCTCCTCCTGGTAAGCCTTCCTGTGAACACCTTAGCCAGAATATGGGTAATAGCTCCTGCTATGAGTCATCAAAGCATGCAGGGGCATGTGAATTGCTCATGGGATCCCGGACTCCATCTTGTGCTTGTAATTTTCCACAAACTAAGACTGAGAGCATTGCCTTCACATAGGAGAAAGTATAAAAGACCATGGAAGCATCTCCATTTTGCCTCTTTCCTGCTCTGACCTCTGGACTATGGACTTGCACTAAAAGGAACACTACAACCAATGGACTGAGGACCCTCCAATCTTTTGGAAGTTACCAGAGACTTTACAAGCCAGCAGTTTATTCCATCATTGCTTCAAATCTGATACAGGAACTCTATAATGATTGTATGTATTTGATTTCTTTGACCATTTTAACTCTCTCCTCTTTATTTTCTCTTGCAAATTTTATAAAAGAACCTTTATATATTAGATACTAAAGGATTAGCAACAGTGTGATTATTGGGTAAAATCTGAGCTATGGCTGAGATCACTCTAATCCCAAGTGATATGGCTGATCACTTGGGATTAGAAGAAACCTTTGTTTGAGTACATTGGTTTTAAATAACCATTCATCATAATATCTAGTGTCTGGATGATGAAATAAGGGCTGGAATGCCTAAGGAGACTATATTTATGACTTCTTGTTAACCAGTGTGGTGAGACAGAAGTTTACTTTTGTTAATGGCTTGGTATAATTTATGGAAGAATAATCACCAGTTTGGGGTGGGTCTGCCCCATTTCTCAACAGTGTGTCCTGAATCCGGTATTCTGACCTGTGACCCACTGAGGCATGCTGATAACATGTTAATCCAGTTCTACTACTGGTATGTGGATAGGTTTCCTGGCATAGGTTCACTTTTTCTTTTATTAAATTGCTTTCACACTGTCAGTTTACCTCATTTGACAAATATAAAATGAAGAAAGTGAAACAGAGCAGGAAGATTTTGTTAACAAGCACAAAATCACGTATCTTCCTTTCTTATTCATAGTAGTTATTACAACACAAGACGTAAATTGTACTTGCATTTAAAAAATACATCATTTGTACCAAGTATGGGCAAATTCTTGTCCTCAGTTTCATATGCGGAACTTCACTGGGATTGTACAGATGTAACTGGGGACAGAATTTGTCTGACAAACCTCTGCTAAAAACTAAAACACAGCACTCTTGATTTAAAGATAGAAAATCTATATTTGGATGAAAGTTGTGGTTTCTCCAGAGGAGCATTTTGAGGTTCACACATAGGCAGTTTATTTAATCCAGTATTGTTTAGTGTGATAAAGATTGAGATAGGTCAGATAGAACAAGCATTTGAAATTTCTGTTGTCATTGGAAAACAGTAAAAAGTATGAAAAATTAATTCCTCCATGCTTTCATATGTTTCTCCTCTTACACCAATTTTTCAAATGTTTTCAAAGCTACTAACAACTTCTGTAGCATTGGGCAAAGTGACTTATCCGTGCCTCAGTTTACCTATCTGCAAAATTCATATAAAATGCTGGTTTCACATAAGTGTTATAGTGTTTAAGTTATGGTTCTAAAAGCACTTTGAGACCTGCAGATTAGAGATGTTATGTAACTGCAAAGCATGTATTATATTTTCTTATTTATTATTACTGGGTTTGCAGCTCAGAATAGTGAAAATAAAAAAGGTTCCATTTTAACTTTTTTTGAAAATATTTTTTCAGAACAGTTTTTTTTCTAAGTATGTGTCACTGTTTTCACATCTCTCGGATTGAACAAAGCTGGCACCTCTCTGAATGGGAGCTGTCATTTTTAAATGCAATACTTAAAGCTAAACCTCTCGCAATAAGGTATGTTCAGACACTAGAAGTACGCAGATCCTGAAGACAGAAAGATTGTCAGAGTGGTCACGACACATTCTATTTTGTTTTCAAATGTTATGTGAAAGTGGAAACAGAACTTGCAGTACTTTACCACAAGTTTGAAAAGCTTTGTCATTCTAGTGTATTCCAGTGCTGAGCTGCATTCATCAATTCCAAAGCCAGAAGTGACCATTGCACAGATCTAGCCTGATATCCTGTATAACACAGGCCAGAGATTTTCCCCAAAATAAGTCCTAGAACACAGATTTTAGAAAAACATCCAGTTTTGATTTTAAAATGGTCAGTGATGGAGACTCCACCACAACCCTTGGTTAATTGTTCCAATTTTTAATTATCCTCACAGTAAAAATGTATGCCTTATTTCAATTCTGAACTTGTCTAGCTTCAACTTACCAGTCAATGGATCAGGTTATATCTTTCTCTGCTGGATTGAAGAGTCTATTATTAAATATTTGTTTCCCACATAGATACTTACAGACTGTGATCAAGTCACCCCTTAACCTTCTCTTTCTTAAAATAGATTGAGCTCCTGGAGTCTACCGATATAAGGAATGTTTTCTAATCCTTTAATCATTCTTGTGGCTCTTCTCTGAACCCTCTCCAATTTATCAACATCCTTCTTGAACTGGGGATACCAGAATGGGACACAGTATTCCTGCAGTGGTCACGCCAGTGACAAATACAGAGGCAAAATAACCTCTCTACTCCTTCTCAAGATTACCCTCTTTATGCATCCCAGTATTGCATTAGCTCTTCTGACCACAGTGTCATGCTGGGAGCTCATGTTCAGCTGATTATCAACCCAAATCTTTTTTGAAATCACTGCTTGCCAAGATAGAGCCTCCCCCGCCACCCATCCTCTAAGTATGGCCTACATTCTTGCCAGATGTATATATTTACCCATATTAAAACCCATATTGTTTGCTTGTGCCCAATTTACAAAACGATCCAGATCACTCTGAATCAGTGACCTGTCCTCTTCATTATTTACAAGTCCCTCAACGTTTGTGTCATCTGCCAACTTTATCAGTGATGATTTTATGTTTTCTTCCAGGTCACTGATAAAATTGTTAAATATTGTAGGGCCAAGAACCTATCCACACAAGATCTCACTGGAAACACACCCACTCGATAAATGGAAAATTGTTATAATTACATTTTGGGACCTATCACTTAGCCAGTTTTTAATTCATTTAATGTGTGCCGTGTTAATTTTATAAATTTTTTAATCATGTGGTACCAAGTCAAATGCCTTACAGAAGTCTAAGTCTTATGTCAGCATCATTATCTGTTCTGAACTTTAGTCTGCTTGCACATTAGAAATGTGATCAATTCATGATCACTTGTACCTAACCTAATATTTTTAGTTTTGTGATCATTTCCTCTTTAACTGTCAAGATGAGGTCTAATATAGAATTCCCTCGTATTGGATGGAACCCTTTTTGGTTAGAAAATTGTTATGGATAACATTTAGAAATCCCAAGGATGTTTTAGTACTGACAGCATGAGACCTCCAGCAGATGTCACTCACATTGAAGTCTCCCACAATCACACAGCTTTTTTTGCCTGAACATTACAGATGGGTGCATAAGGAGCTGGTTTATCCTGTTCCCTAGTGTGATTTGGTGGTCTGTAGCAGGCACTAACTAATGCCCCAGCTTGTACTTTATCTGGAAGGACATTGAGCCATAAGTATTCAAGATGATTTTCTTCTGAGTTATCGGTGACTTGGAAACAGGTAATGCCATCTTTGACATAGAGTACCATGCCTCCTCTCCTTTTGACCACCTGATACTTCCTCAGATAGGTCATAACTAAGGCTGTCGATTAATCACAGCTAACTCATGTGATTAACTCAAAACATTAAGCATGATTAATTGCAATTTTAATCGCAGTGTTAAACAATAGAATACCAATTGAAAATTATTAAATATTTGGATGTTTTTCTATATTTTCAAATATATTTATTTCAATTACAACACAGAATACAAAGTATACAGTTGTCACTTTATAATATTTTTATTACAAATATTTGCACTGTAAAAATGATAAACAAAATAAACATTAATTTTCAATTCACCTCATACGAGTACTGTAGTGCAATTTCTTTATCTTGAAAGTGCAACTTACAAATATAGATTTTTTTTTGTTACATAACTGCACTCAAAAATAAAACAATGCAAAAGCCTACAAGTCCACTCAGTCCTACTTCTCATTCAGCCAATCACTCAGACAAACAAGTTTGTTTACATTTACAGGAGACAATGCTGCCAGCTTTTTATTTACAATCTCACCCCAAAGTGAGAACAGGCATTCTCCTGGGACTTTTGTAGCCAGCATTGAAAGGTATCTACATGCCAGATATGCTAAACATTTGCATGCCCCGTCATGCTTAAGCCACCATTCCAGAGAACATGCTTCCATGCTGATGACACTCATTGAAAAAATAATGCATTAATAAAATTTGTGACTGAACTCCTTGTGGGAGAATTCTATGTCTCCAGCTCTATTTTACCCGCATTCTGCCATATATTTCATGTTATAGCAGTCTTGGATGATAACACTTCCACTGCAGATTTGACAAAACGCAAAGAAGGTACCAATGAGAGATTTCTAAAGATAGCTACAGCACTCAACTCAAGGTTTAAGAATCTGAAGTGCCTTCCAAAATCTGAGAGATGAGGTGTGGCACATGCTTTCAGAAGTCTTAAAAGAGCAACACTCCAATGCAGCACCTACAGTACCCAAACCACCAAAAAAGAAAATCAACCTTCTACTGGTGGCATCTGACTCAGATGATGAAAATGAACATGCGTCAGTCTGCACTGCTTTGGATTGTTATCGAGCAGAACCCATCATCAGCATGGACACATGTCATCTGGAATTGTGATTGAAGCATGAAGGGACATATGAATCTTTAGCACATCTGGCATATAAATATCTTGCGATGCCAGCTACAACAGTACCATGCAAACACCTGTTCTCACTTTCAGGTGACATTGTGAACAAGAGGCAGGCAGTATTATCTCCTGCAATTGTAAACAAACTTGTTTGTCTGAGCGATTGGCTGAACCAGAAATAGGACTGAATGGCCTTATAGGATCTAACATTTTACATTGTTTTATTTTTGAATGCAGTTATTTTTGTACATAATTCTACATTTGTAAGTTCAACTTTCATGATAAAGAGATTGCACTACAGTACTTGTATGAGGTCAATTGAAAAATACTATTTCTTTTGGTTTTTTACAGTGCAAATTCGTGTAATCAAAAATAAATATAAAGTGAGCACTATACACTTTGTATTCTGTGTTATAATTGAAATCAATATATTTGAAAATGTGGAAAACATCCAAAATATTTAAATAAATGGTATTCTATTATTGTTTAACACTGCAATTCATTTTTTAATTGCTCAATTAATCATGATTTTTTAATCGCTTGGCAGCCCTAGTTATAACCATTTATTTTAATGTTTCAGTTATGTGAATCATCCCACCATGTTTCAGTAATACCAACGAGATTGAATTTTTGGTCAGAACTGAGCAATTCCAGGTCCTCTTATTTGTTACTCAATCTCCTAGCGTTGGTGTATAGGCAATTCAAAAATTTCTTCTCTTCATGTCCTTCAGTTCCTTGATTAATTTTGGTCTCAATATCTCAAATTTGTGCTGAATGCTCATATCTTCCCACTTTTATTCTCCCCTTTTGCTGCTAGTTGAATCCCCTACAGATTACTCTAGCCAACCTGTCCCTGAGGAGATCAGTCCTCCTTCTACAGAGGTGGCGGCGAACCAAACTATACAGCCCTCTCTCCCCATATAAGGTGGACCAATGTTCCACAAAACCAAACCCCTACACCCTAAACCACTAGCCTAGCCAGTGGTTCATTTCCAGAATCTTTTGCCTTCAGTCTTCTTTCACTCATGGAACAGGAAAGATCTCAGAGAAGTTTGCTTGGACATTCTTCTTCTTCAGCACACTTCCAAGTTCCCCAAAGCCATCTACTGTCTGACTTATTCTGTATCAGGCTGCCAAGATGGTATAATCCTCTTTAATTTTAATTATTAATAATTACAATAATTATAGCATTTCCCAAAAATGTGCCAAGGGATGTATAAACAGAGCAAGAAAGGGTGCATGCCCCAAATGGAAAAACATTTAGAAAATTTGTCCTGTACCTGTGCCAATGAAGACAATGAAAAGGGCATTGGATCAGGCCTGTATTTGCAACTACAAGTAGTGATTAGCATGTCTTTAACACTGTACTCCTGTTTAAATGTGATCAGAAACAATTATCTAAATGCTAAGTAAGGACAGTAGTGTGTTTTTCTTACTATTACTAGTATGTTAAAATAGTTCTCTTTATCAAAGTTGTTGGCTAGTTGTTTAAATTAATGACGTATGTTGATCATTAAATAAGAGGTTGGAAGCTGAAGTAGCTGTGGCTAACTAAGTAACTATTACTGGCCCATTCATAGGACATGTGAAGCATTTTATCTGAGGTCTTTGAATATTGTTAATATTAATGGCTGGCTTACTGAGAAACCAGTTAGAGTTAATCAACTGAATGAAACTATAGGGAGATTGTGTAAGCATCATTTTTATGCTAATCATAACTTTGAGAACTACAGCTGCTATAGACTATAATAATAATAGCAACAATTAATAATTAATAGGGTGCATAAGCAGTTATTTTCTGAGAAAATAGGACCGAGGTCGAAAGTTACTCCTGGCAACAATTCTGTGTGCTTCATTAGTTAAATGGCCTGAAAAGTTTTAAGTGTCTAATGAAAAAAAAATGTTCTGTGGCAAAGGAAGTTGGTATTTGTGAACCCGTGCACCTGTACTGAAAACAATTAAGGGGGGCACATTCAAGGGGAGATAAATTGGCAGCTACAGAACAATAGTTATTTGTTTAGTACTGTATTTGTTTAAATAAATTTAAATGTTAAGGGACCATCTTTTAATTATTTGTAGTACATACAACACCTCTTAAGAGTAACATAAGAGGAAAACTTGAAAACAATTCAAAATGTTTATTGTGATTCACAGGACCTGGGCAGTGTGAGTGCCACTGAAAATCAGCTCGCGTGCTGCCTTCGTCACACGTGCTATAGGTTGCCTACCCCGGGTCTAGATAATATTTAGTCCTGCCTTGAGTTCAGGGGACCAAACTAGATGACCTTACAAGGTCCCTTCCAGTTCTAAAATTCTACGTACCCATCACTAACTAAAATGCTGTGTTTCACTAACCCCATAGTTACTGCTTATTATAAGGGTCTCTAAACAGTCATTAGAAAACATAGGACTGATCCTCTTCCCATTGAGCTCAATGTCAAAATTCATGTCTTCTTTACTGAGCAAAGACTCAGTAAAGTGTGGGCCCCTTGCTGAATGAGGGAGGGAACCTAGTGACAGAGGATGTGGAGAAAGCTAGTGTACTCAATGCTTTTTTTGCCTCCGTCTTCACAGACAAGGTCAGCTCCCAGACAGCTGCACTCTGCAGCCCGGTATGGGGAGGAGGTGACCAGCTCTCTGTAGACAAAGAAGTAGTTCGGGACTATTTAGAAAAGCTGGATGAGCACAAGTCCCTGGGGCCGGATGCGCTGCATCCGAGGGTGCTAAAGGAGTTGGCCGATGAGATTGCAGAGCCATTGGCCATTATCTTTGAAAAATCATGGTGATCAGGGGAGGTCCCGGATGACTGGAAAAAAGCTAATGTAGTGCCCATCTTTAAAAAAGGGAAGAAGGAAGATCCAGGGAACTACAGGCCAGTCAGTCTCACCTCAGTCCCTGGAAAAATCATGGAACAGGTCCTCAAGGAATCAATTCTGAACCACTTAAAGGAGGGGAAAGTGATCAGGAACAGTCAGCATGGATTCACCAAGGGCAAGTCATGCCTGACTAACCTAATTGCCTTCTATGATGAGATAACCGGCTCTGTGGATGAGGGGAAAGTAGTGGATGTGCTATTTCTGGACTTTAGCAAAGCTTTTGATACAGTCTCCCACAGTATTCTTGCCAGCAAGTTAAAGAAGTCTGGGCTGGATGAATGGACGGTAAGGCGGATAGAAAACTGGCTAGATGGTCGGGCTCAACGGGTAGTGATCAATGCTTCCATGTCTAGTTGGCAGCTGGTATCAAGTGGAGTGCCCCAAGGGTCGGTGCTGGGGCCGGTTTTGTTCAATATCTTCATTAACGATCTGGAGGATGGTGTGGACTGCACCCTTAGCAAGTTTGCAGATGACACTAAACTGGGAGGAGTGGTTGATACGCTGGAGGGTAGGGATAGGATACAGAGGGACCTAGACAAATTAGAGGATTGGGCCAAAAGAAATATGATGAGGTTCAACAAGGACAAGTGCAGAGTCCTGCACTTAGGACGGAAGAATCCCATGCACTGCTACAGACTAGGGACCGAATGGCTGGGCAGCAGTTCTGCAGAAAAGGACCTAGGAGTTACGGTGGACGAAAAGCTGAATATAAGTCAACAGTGTGCCCTTGTTGCCAAGAAGGCTAATGGCATTTTGGGTTGTATAAGTAGGGGCATTTCCATCAGATCGAGGGATGTGATCATTCCCCTCTATTCAGCACTGGTGAGGCCTCATTTGGAGTACTGTGTCCAGTTTTGGGCCCCACACTACAAGAAGGATGTGGATAAATTGGAGAGAGTCCAGTGGAGGGCAACAAAAATGATTAGGGGGCTGGAGCACATGACTTATGAGGAGAGGCTGAGGGAACTGAGATTGTTTAGTCTGCAGAAGAGAAGAATGAGGGGGGATTTGATAGCTGCTTTCAACTACCTGAAAGGGGGTTCCAAAGAGGATGGATCTAGACTGTTCTCAGTGGTAGAAGATGACAGAACAAGGAGTAATGGTCTCAAGTTGCAGAGGGGGAGGTTTAGGTTGTACATTAGGAAAAACTTTTTCACTAGTAGGGTGGTGAAGAACTGGAATGGGTTACCTAGGGAGGTGGTGGAATCTCCTTCTTTAGAGGTTTTTAAGGTCAGGCTTGACAAAGCCCTGGCTGGGATGATTTAGTTGGGGTTGGTCCTGCTTTGAGCAGGGGGTTGGACTAGATGACCTCCTTAGGTCCCTTCCAACTCTGAGATTCTACGATTCTATGATTCTAAGACTGATGCCTCAGCAGTATGGGTTAAAGATCAAGGTTTTTGCATTGAAATGCTTCAATTTCTTGCTTTTGTGAGTTGGTAACATTCAATTTGTGATAATTTATACTTAAAATTTGCCAATTGCCTTAGGTAATGAATCATCTTAACTCAGTATTTGTAATATTCTAGGTGTTTCCTATAAGAAATTTAGGGAATATTAAGTAACACTGCAAAATATAAAGGTAACTGGATTGATTTATCTAAGGAAAAATTGGCAAGTGTTTAAAAAAGATGGTTATGCGGTAGCAACTTTTGTATTCAGAACAAATACCTCTCTGAACACAAAATTTATTCCGAATCATTTTCAAAAACTGTCTCAGAATTTTTAGTGGATTAGTATCTTGAGTGAAAATGGTGTATCTGAAAAAAAAGTTGCTCAGTGAGCCTGATTATAGCACAATTCCTGTATTTTTTGTGTAAACTTCAAGGATACCTCTTGTCTGTATTTATTCACATTATATATCTAGACTGTTTTGTAAGAACATACAGTACAATACCTTATTTAAATGCACAACACTTCAGGTTAGACAACTTTTTTCATCAATCTAAGCACTCACTGTCAGCTCTATAGTACCAGTCAACATCCTTTCATCCTTGTTCAAATAACTCTACACCAGTAGGAGCCACGTTCACTTTTACATAATTAGAGCCAATGAAAAGTCATTAACAACAAGACATTTAGGGCCAAATTCTTCCCTCGCATCTATTCAGTTTTATATGGAGGTTACTTTAAAATCGCCATACTGTTATCTGAAAACGCATGCATACAAAGCACAGTGGATTACACTTTGCCAGCATGGGTTTCCAAATTAAAATATTGTGTCTTCAAAGGGGGTAAATCATTGCACAAACTCATTGAAATAATTATGTCTGAACAGGTAATTGAAGGTCGAATTTTGTCTTTTCATATTATTTAATTTAACTTAATTTAAACTGGCTTGGATTTTAGGGACAAGGCACAGCCAAGCAAAAGCGCTATTTTAGATTGCTGATTTACCTTTTCCTTCCTCACTACCTGTTTTTTTTGTTTTGTTTTGTTTTTTATTATTAATTGGAGATATACCAATCTCCTAGAACTGGAAGGGACCTTGAAAGGTCATCGAGTCCAGCCCCCTGCCTTCACTAGCAGGACCAAGTACTTTTATGCTACTGAGGCAGTTGTCATTATTCCCCAGCCCACCCTGAGTCACATGAACAAATCTGAGATAACCAGCTAATACTTTCTCAGAGTGAAACTGACAAGGATAATTGATCCAGAACCAAACATACCCTCAATAATGGGCTTTTTATGTTTTGTTTATACTGGAAGAGAGTAAGTGTTGGGTGAGGAAGGAAATAAAAAGATCTTTACATTTGGGATGACACTGCTAAATATCCTAGTTCCTCAGCTTCTGCAGATAACACAACTGCAATCATTGTTGTACTACCATACATTTCAAAACATTTTGTCAGCTCATAAGAAGTGAGGAAGTAAAGAATGTAGAGGAATGGCTTGATATGTTCTTGCATATATATCTGCAACAGCAATAACAGCAGCATCTAGTTTTACACAGAATATGAAAGATATATTTATATACTGACATTTAGGGAAAAGACATTTCAAAGACATCTGCAAGTGTATGCACTGGATCACTCAATCCGACAAAATGAGGATTGCAACATTTAACATTGCAGCTCCTGAGTCTTCTCCTGATCAGAGGGATATTTAAAATAAATTGTGGAGTGAGGGAAAGAGAGGAAAGAGGTTAAGCCAAATGTTCTGCAGCTCTGCTTTGACAGTGTCCTTTGAACTAGCAGTCAGGACAAACAGGAACCAATGCATCCTCAGAATGCCAAAGAGGTGCTGATGTCTTTGAAATATCTGCTTCAGAAACACCTGTCCCAGGCAAACCAGTCAGGAGGATTTGTTGTTTTAACAACCCCTCAGCCAGTCTGACATTGATTTAAAACTTGCCATTTCTAACAAAATGCCAGCCCTTATACAGGACCTTCTCTGGAGTCCCTGTGAGCATAGAGAGTTCCATGTGCATTACGTGAATGTTGTTAGTGTCACATAACCCACATTTTTATGCAACCTAATGTACTTCTCGATTATTGTGAATGTGAAAAAGTATTCTTCATCTTTCCCACCTAGAAGCTGTATTTAATTAGGGATATTATTTATGTTCATCACTAATGGGACCCAATATTGAATGAATCTTATCACTGAAAAACAAAAGAACTCTGACACAAGTTCTGTAGTATCTGGCTTTTCAGCTAAAGATTAGACAAATGGTTCTTTAAAAGGATAATCAAATCTCTCCATTGAAGGTGTGCTTTTTTTTTTAGAATAGGTATCCTTGCTCCCTTCCAACAAGCTCCCCTTTTATTCTTCCCAGTCCTCATGGCCTCACAACAGTATTGATCCATCTTTTCTTATTCCAGAAATCCTTTTCCTGCTGCCAAGTATAAGTGCATGTGTGTGTGTGTGTCAGAGAGAAAGAGTTGGGGAGGGCAGATTATCTCAGCAGCATCCCCTAGCCCAAAGAATCATTACTGATTCCCCAGATCTCCTACTTATTTGGGAAGAAGGAAATAGGTCTCCAACAGCTTCCTGCATATAATTCTTCAGAGAGTAGTAAAGGAGGGTAAGTTTGTGCTTTCAGTTCCCATTCTTATATTGTGGTGAAGGAGAAGGCTGGCTAGTGAGCAGCAAATAGCCAACATTGTCTGTGGCTATCTGGAGGAGGTAAGGAGAGCCCGCAGGCGCGCGCAGGCGCGGTCGCCTCGCCCGCCCGACCCGCACCGCAGCCCAGCCAGAGCAGGCAACAGAGCCGCGGGAAGGGGGAGACCGCCGCGGACCGGGCGGCGGCGCGGCGGCGCGCCGCGCTGCTGGGGCAGCCCGATTTTAGAGAGCCCTGGGTAAGGAGAAGCAGTGTTCCTGCTAGCACCTGTCAAGGCTGCAGAGGCAGAAGGGGAAGAGTCCTTGGCAGCACCCTCTGAGGTGGAGAAGAACAGAGAGCTGAAAAAGCTGGGCCAATCTAGTGAATAATATATTTATTACAGACTTCTGCAGTACATCAACTTAACTCTGTAGTGTAGACCTGGCCAAACTCTGCACATGGCCCCATTAAAGTAAGTGGGCCTACTTGTGGAATAAGATGCTACTCAGTGTGAGAAAAGATGGCATAGTCTGGCCCAAAATATTATTTCCTCTGCAAAGCATTTGGGGATATTAAGGACATAACACAGAAATCTATTCCCTTCCCTTTTACAGCAAGTATCTTTCAGTGCTTTTGTGTGCGGTCAAGTAAATTCCTCTCGATATAAATGCAATTTTTAATTTAATCTTCTGAGATGCTGATGCAGTTGCATTGTGAAATGACTGATCTCAGTGTGAGAACACAAAACTGAATGACAGTCAAATCCTGAGAACTGTAAGACTGAAGTAAAATATTATACTATCGGTACTATACTCATGCAAACAGATTGCAAAATTATGGCAAATGAATATGAACTTATTTATTGCTGACACTAAGGTTCAGTGTTTTAAAAGTGAGAAAATTCTTCAGTCAGCTAAATGATATTAAATTAGTCATTTGAAAATGCATTTTCAGCTTTGGAAATTAAAATAATTTATAGGATATTATAAATAGAAGTAGTTAAAAGTCATCATTTCTGTTGAATAAAAATTGTATTATAAATCCAATATAAATGCACCAAATATTTCATGAAAATGTGCCTAACATATTGCAAATGTTACACCATCACAGGAGTTACATTCCCAGCTTCTACCTGGGGATCAACTACTCTATAGTAGACATTTTGCCTGACCTTCTAGTCTGAAGTTCCTGCTTACTATTCTGCAGTTTGCTTTACTGCAAGCCTACATGTCAAACACATGGGTCATGTTCTCCAAATGCCAGTGATAATCTGAAGAATGATTATCCAGAATGCTTTACCTTTCCAAAAGCAAGAGGTGGGAGTCATTCTCCTGAAAAGCATAGAAAGAAAACAGAAACAAGGGACAAACGTGACGAAGCTCAGAGTGTTCTGAGATTTCTTTAGGCATCTAAATGCTTCAATTATCAGAACCTGTTGATTCCCACTAGGTCAAACCCAGTTCCCTCCCTCTCAACAGAAAACCTTACTGCTGAGCTGAATTGTCTTTGAGGAGGGAGGTGAGCCACAATAGGCTTCTCTGGCTGACGTTGAGCGTGGAAAGGACAGAGAGTTCATCCTTGGCCCTTCTGTCTTGTTCAAGTGCCATTTGGAGCAAAGTACTTGGCCTCATCCCCAATGAGCACTGGATATCTTCATAGGAGGTGAGGAATATAATTATATACTAGTATATATATATATATATATATATATGATACTAATAATTCTAATATTATAAACAGCAGGGATGGAGCCCAACACCTGTAGCACCCTCTCTCCTAGGCCCACTGCTACATTATTTCAATCTAGCACATTCCACGTTTTTGCTCCAGAGCACATGGGGTTGTATTTAAATGGCAATCACATTTGCCAGTGGTGCTAGTGCTGCACTCCAAAGGTAAAGGAATAAGAAAGCTCAGTGGCAGCCTGATTGGTGGAAGCAAATAGATTGTGAGGCACCATTGCCCACTTTTTTAACTTTTAAAAAGGCCCAGACATTGTTCAAACAGATGGGCAAAAGTCTAGGCTTGTTCTTACCTTTAAAGCAGTCTCTCATCCTCAATAATGAACCAAAGAAAGGTTCTTAATCATGCAAGTGCAAGGGCTGCGGTTCTCTGACAAAGCTGCTCTCTTCAGAGAAAATCTAGTAACATGGTGGAGCAGGCTCTCATTTATATTTGCATTCTGCGTCTCCAGCTGCAAATCACTCTGGCCTTTTTCCAGAAGTTTTTGCTTCAACTGGCATAAAACTGTGGAAATTGCCATCAGACTAGCTAATTGTATAAGGGTTCTGGGTGCATCATGATGTTCCATAACAGCTTGTGTAATTTGATTCATCACATCATGTTGACTCATGCTTAAGATGATATAACCTGCCAAGTGACACTGTGTTGCAATGTTGTGGCAATGGGTCAAAAACTAAACCTCCGCGCCCCCTCAATTCTATAGCTTGCTGATAAATCAGACAGTTGGTTGAAGAGATTTGTGTTACTCATCAGCTTCAAGCTCTCCCTTGTTGTTTGCTAGAGTCCAGAGTAGTTTTGGTCTGTTTGGCATATCTATATAAAAAACCTCTTGCCTTATAAACCATGTCTCAAGAGTAAGAATTTGTCGAAAAAGACTCAAAATTGTGAGAACCCAGGTCTATTTTCACCTGATTCCGCATGTTACTGGTTGAGATACATACCTGCAGCAAAAAAAGAATTGACCCCCTCTCTATGGCAGAAAGAAGGACAAATCTGGACATTTCCCTTTAGACATGAAAATGTGATAGCACTGGAAAACATATTCTGAATTATTTCAAATTCACATATTGTCCCCTACTAAATGCCTTATGAAAAAGCTTTCTAGCTTTTCTTATTGAAATAATTTCTGGTAATTGATGGATTCTAATGATTAATCACCACCTTTTCTTTAGGCTTCATTTTCTTAAAAACTTACTGAAACATTTAAGTTATTTCTTTTTAAAATGAAAATAAAAGACAATAAGAGTATTTTTGTTTCATGGATGTTGCAAGCAGGTGAGAATTTAACAATTGGTTCATTTTTGTACAAGTAGTGCCAATTTTATGCTGTTTAAGCTTATTATCTAATTGCATGCTTGTGCTGGCTTCAGAAATGGCATGACATTAAGTCAGACTTGTGCTGCATTCCCGAGCAGTGGAATATTCAATTATTTGTTCTGACTCATGTAATTCCCTGTATTCCAAGCTTGTTAATGTCATTACAGGGCTGAAATAAAGTGATTACTCTAAATGAGTATTTATCCGATAGGCAATGCAATTCCTGCACCCTCCAGCTGACAATAGATGATTATGAACGTTCTTCCCTTCTTCCCGTCCCCCCACCCCATTGCCTCCCCTGTCAAGAAGGCCCATAACATTGTGGTGCTCTGTGAAATACTGTCAGATGGTGTAAAATATATATATATAATAAAATAAAAAGAAGTGCAACCTCCCCCGGCAGAGTTAAAGCTAATGACCACTGCTTCCACTCCCAGTCAGTGATGACAGGTTGAACTAACTGATAATGGCATGCCTGCTGTTGAGCTGGCCACTTACGTTATTTCTCTTGACATGGTTCTGGGGAAGGCCTAATTTTTTTGACATTTGACCATGCAAATTTGAGTCCTGATACATTATTCTGCATTTACATCCTCCCAGTGTTGCTGTTTAAAATGTGCTACAAGCTCCTTGAGCTCAGCTAATAAAGGCCACAGAATGAAAGAAAGTTAAATATGAATGTAAGAGGAGACCTAAATGAAGGGCTAGCTTGTACATCTCAAAGATGTGACCTTCTGGAAATGATCGAGTAGAAAATCCTTTTCAAAGCAAATGGTAAAAAGTGTAACATCATTTTTTCTATAAAAATTCAAAAAGATTCTAAAATATTCACAAAAAGGAAAACATCACATATTACATGGACATCTCTCCACTCAGCAATTCAGCTGGATGTATTTTAAGCCCAGGTTCCATTAATCACTTTTAATAGTATATCTTCCCCAAAGAGCTGGAAATTCATAGAGCTTCATTAAATACAGGAGAAATTTTGGCAGTCTCCCTCTCTCTCTCCTCTCATATGCTGGCTCTTAGAATTTTTTTTCCACATTACTGAAGCACAAAGCTATTAACTGCAAGCAAACTCACTTTTTTCATTCTTTTAAAAAAACTGTATGAATTTAGCACTTATGAAAGATGACAAATTGAAAGCCCTGGGGAGTTCATTTCTTTATTTAGGCACAGAACAGGTGTGGCCAGGACAGTGGAATTATAAGTCTCCTGCCTCAGATCCAAACTAAATGGTTTACATCCAGAGCATAAGGACAGTTCAGACACTCTCAGCCATCCAATTTGTGAAGTCACTTAATTGCAGTTGTTTGAGGAGATAACTAGATTTCATGGGGATTTTTTTTTTAAAGATTTGGATCTTAGGAGGAACTTAGTATCCTTTCTGGAGAGTTGTATGGATGGAACTGTGAGAAAATCAGTCTGAGCTGACCCCACCTGGTTAGATTGTGCCAGTTTCTCCTGTTCCTGCACTTGCAATGGCTCTTCTATGCAATTTGGCTCAGTAGAAAAGGTACAGGAATAGGAGTCAGGAAAGTCAGCTGAGTTCTGTTCCCTGGTTTATAGCTGGCTCATTTCATTATCTTGAGCAATTCATGCAGGGCCTGAACAAGCTTCCATTGAAGACAGTGGGGATCTTTCCATTGATTTCAATGGGCTTTGGATCAGGTGATTATCAGTACTTCACTTTCACAGAGAAACCTCAAAAAACAAGACTGCCCAGACAGGATTCCACTGTATGCCTCTGGTGAAATACACAAAGTAGGATGATCATTTGTCTCTGAAACATTGCAGTACCAGGAAGCTTTTGGACCTTGCCAGCCACTCACCAGCTAACCTTTATAGGCTTTTATTTTACTAAAGGGATTATTTTCTTGGATACCAAAAGGAACCTTCCTTAGAAGCCTAAAACTTAATTTCACTTGATACTTCATTAGTAAACCACTCTATTTCAGCTTTTTTCTGCTTAAAAAGGCATACTAAAAATAGCTTAAAAGAGAAGAAAGTTTTTTTCACCTTATAAAGCACAGCATGTCATTTGTAAATTACACCACAGAAAAGAGCAATCTGCCCTGAACAAGAAATGTTTGATCACTGAGTAATTCTGGACTCCAATCAAGGCTTTACTATAAATCTACTGTACCCTAGCTGTTAATTATATTCATTTGCATTATTCCTACTTTCATTTTAACAAGTTGTGATTCTATTTAAGTGCACTAACAACTGCAATACAGAATACAGGGCATATTCCCTGGGCTATTGGTACTGTGTATTAATTACCCAACTTAAAGATGCAGTGATGATACATAATATCTAATTATTAAAAATTTAGTACACTGTTTCAAGGGTAATATATCAACTCATGTCAACTCATGTCAAAGGCAAGTTAAGGAATCTAAAATGTTCTCTTTTATTCTTTAAACTTTCTAAAATTCTTTGGCACCAAGAATCAGTTTTCAAATATATTAGCTATAAATTTAAATCCAGGTCAGATTAAACATTACTGTGACCAAAAAATCATTGCTATCATTGGCCTACAGAAACTAGAATGGTGGTTTCAGTTAAATTCTTTTGAATAAGTAACCATCTCACAAAATCATGCCATTTAACATAGTATCTATCATCAGATCTGGCACCAGTTGCCAACCTTGTTGGCTGTATGATAACAGTGAGGAAATGGAGACTGAACTACCTTCTTGCTCTTAGTAGGGTCCCTCCAGAAGACAACTGTGGTATATTGAGGCCATAACCAATTGTTGATTCTCAGCTTCTCCTTTCCCCCTCTTTTGGGCTACCATGGTGACTATGTGAGGGATGGGAGCCATCCTCTGCTATCTGCTCCACTAGGCTCAGGTATAGACAGTCAAGTTCCTGTCCTGCTCTCCAATTTTACGAGAACTGTCTGTATTTTTCTTAAGATGTTCCACTGTTCTGGGACATGTTTTCAGGACCCCTGAAATGTCCCACTTTTCCTTTTCATCAATTTATTTTATAACCAACTACAAAATACGTGCTCAAGTTGCACCACTGTACAAAGCAAAAAATTTTCCTGTGTGTTTAACTGGAACAAATGGTCCATTGTAATGAGCATTCAGTGTAATGAACGCTGTTTGGAGTAAAAAGCTGAATAATGCAGTCACAATCAGTACTGTTCTTTCACTTAAAGTTAATGACACTTGTGCAGTGTTTCATCATAACTCACCCAGAACTTCATAAAAGTTACTAGAACGAATCCTCTGCTCTTAGAAATATCCATGTATTTCTGTTTAGTCAGAAGCTGGCTGTAATGACTAAGCACATTTTTTTAAAAAAATCTGTACATTTGTGTTTTGTACTAGTATTTTACAACAAAAATATATTACCCACAAAAACATTTATTGTTTAGAAAATATGCCACCTTACCATCTGGCTCATATCTTAGCAGCTCCTGGCCCTGAAGGGACAGCAGTTAGGCATGCAGTGCCCCTACCTCTTGTCCATTTTAAAAATCAGAGGGCACAGCTCGGGGAATACCTTCCTAATAGCATGATTTTCTTTTTAATGCAGTAACTCTTGAGCATCACAATTTAGACCCTCGAGGGCTACAAGATGAACACCAATGTGGACATTTAAAAGCAACAGCCAAACCCCCCAAATCTGATGTCTCAGTCTCTTTGAATATGAACGTTCACCAGGATTCTGAAATTCCTTTTTTGATTAAAAAAAATCCACCTGTAACAGAGTTGGCACCCACCTCTCACAAGTGCCTTCCTGTTCTAGTGTGTGTGCCTGTAGTCTCTCAGTTTGTGGTGCTGTAACAGGGTGACACCCATCTCTCACAAGCAACCCCCAGCCCCCTTGGTCAATGTATTCTTCAGCAGGTCTTCAGTGACCCAGCCCTCCAGCCAAGTCACATGCACTGTCTGTAGGTGGAACAGAACCCCTTCCAGCACATACAGTTTTTACTTTTTCCCAGCCCTGGTATGGGGCTGTACCCCCAGGGCTTCCTCCCCAGGGACACTCTCTTTTTGTAGCCCTCCCTAGGCTCAGTCCTTACTCAGTCTGAGCAGGCAGCCAGGAGCTCCTTCTTAGCTCCCCCAGTCCTTGCCCACACTGAGCTGTCTGGGGTCCTGCTGCTCTTTCAGCCAGCCAGGAACACAGTCCTCTCTAATCCAGCTCCAGGCAGCAACAGATTGACTTGCTCCCTGCTCCTCCTATTTATATGGCCCTCCTGCAGCCACTCTGATTGGCTACGTCCCATGCAGCTTCTCTAGGCTGCTTGGAAGATTTCTCTTCTGCTCCTCTCTGGGATGGGGTGTGGCAGAACCCTGAGGCCTCCAACAGGGGGTTTCTAGGCCTAGTCCACCCCGTCACACCACCCTGGTAATGTATTTGCTAGAAAAAAACATTATAAATAGTCCAGTATTCATAAGCAAACCTGTAATAATAATCTAGTGTGAGCAAGCAGAGATTTGGGGCCAAATGGTCATTCTAGGGCATGTGAGATGGGCAAGAGGTCTCAAGACAGGATTTTGGTTCCACCCTCCCTTCTGCACAGGCATGGCTGAAAATGCCTTTTCTGATGGAGCACTTTTTACAGCCTTTAAAAGTGTGCTCTCCAATTCCTTTGGAGATAGGCTGCTTCCCTCAAACACAATGATTCCTACAGCTACTGCTGGTGCAGTGCCCCCTTCTTACCACCATCCTTTCCCTGTGGGCTGAGGCTTACCAGCTATAATATGGCCCTTAGTTTTAGTTTAGAAAAACAATAGTTGTGATCGTGCCTTTTGTTTTCCTCAGAAGAAACTCACACCTAATGGTAAAGTGAAAGGAGTACTTAGTAGTTGTAATATCGGCAATGAGGCATCTATATGCCAGTGTCTTCTTTCTGAACACTGGGGAGTATTGTCTGCAGAAGAGAAATCTGAAAGCATAGTGACTTGAGGGATAGTGGGGAAAGAGACAGAGCCCATTAACCAAAGATAGAAACTCCTTGAAGATGTCCTTTCTTCCACTTATTACATTTGGAGCAATTCCATGGGGTCTAAATGCTACTCAATAGTTATCTAGTTAGATAGGTAATGGATAAGCCAATTAATGTAAGCTTAAGAGGTTTCTGTACTTACTCAAGTTGTCTCTATTATAGAAAAGGGACTTTTTCAAGTCTCAGATTACTCAAAAATATTTCCCATTTGAGCACTTGAAGGTGGAACTGAAGGATGAAAAGATATGTTAACAAGTGAGCCATGGAAAGGATGTGATAGAGGCCATGCAGTTAGAGTTAAGGTGTATCAGTTGTGTTACAGGGTGTGGGATGCAAGACAGATCAGTAAGCAGTTGTATCATGAATGAAACCATGGGTGCCTCGCAATGCTTTGCTGCTATAGTTCCTGCCTGGGATGCTCACAAAAAGTCTACCAGCATGTATGAGTGTCTGTGTGCTAGACAGCCCTGGTTCAGCAGCCCCAACCCCCACAGCCTGTCTACAGCCCAACAGTCCCATTCTGGCTTCCACCAGCCTTGGTTACTACTTGCAGGGTGACCCCAACACACTCCTGGTCTTAAACTTTCCTGTGCTCTGCAATGTCCATTCCATTCCTGGACAGTTCAGAGAAATAATAAAGTTTGTTTGTTCCTTTAAAGACACAAAAGCTCAACCCAGTTTGTTAACTTAACAGGGGTAAATACACCTTCCATTTAAACACAGCACTGGATTTTTTATAGTGAAAATAAAACAAATTTATTATGGCGCATAGGTTAAGCAATGCCAAATTAAAAAAAAAAGTCAGAAATGGTTACAAGCAAATCAAATTGAAAACACATCTAAAAATCTAAAACTTAATCTAGCTATGGATTCTGATCTATATTTAGTTTCCAGAGACTTCAACCTCCCCCTGGTTGAAAGACCCATCTTTTTCAGCTTGCAAGAGCTCTGTTCCTTTGTGACTGTGTCGTGATGGATGCCAAAGATGGCTTCTGTCTTCGCTTATATCTTCCAAAGTTCAATGACTTAATTTCAAGAGACAGGATGACCTCATGCTGTTTTTTCCTTCCTGTGGGCTTCTTATCCCTGTCCCTGTGTATAAATGGGGTTTCCCTTGTTTTGATTCCAGCATGCTTAATTTACATAGGAAACAGGTAAATACCTGCCTTCTCTCCTGTTTGGGGGCCTGGGGATGGGGGATGGGGACGGAAACTGTTTCTCCCTATTTGGCCGTAGACTTTAAAGCATAATATCATGAAGTACCTGTATCTATATTTCCTCATATAATGTTAATACATACAATTCACAATTCTATTAATCACCAGTGTGCCATTAACATTCAGGAAAGACTCACTCTATGCACTGTTATACACAGTAATATTGTATACAATCAGCTGCTTATAACTTGTGGTACAGGCCCCATACCCCCATTCTTTATGGACCAGTAAACCTTTGAAATGGATTCTTCTGGCGGTTACCCCTCAAAGAAAAGTTTTTTCAAGATGTGAAAAAGATGACATGGAGTATGGGGGTGAAGGAAGCTCCATGTTCTTTATTCCCCCACTTATTACCTTAATAACTTTGTTTACCTAAAATGTAAAAATGAAACTTCACTGTCTTTGCCTGAAGACCTGGCTGATCAGAGCCTTAAATACATATTCCTTTGTCTAAGGCAGATGTGTTTACCAACTCCCCTGACATGCCTGGTTTAATCAGATCTTAGTCCTATTTCCAGCATATATCCATAACACTTAATACACACCATGCACATACATCACACAAGAATATTAATGATCAGCGAGTTATTAGTTTTCAAGTGATACCACACAAGGCATATTTTGTACAAAGATTATTACAATAGTGTGATTACAGGGGTGCTTAAGGCCAGAAGTTGCCACGCATATTGTAAAATGCAGGGTGCTTTTCAGATGTCAGTTTATCACAGTTCTCCTCTTCCTGAAAAAGGAGAAATCTCTTCTGTCTGCCTTATAGTTTCGTTTTAAGCTGATTTTATACTATGTAACAGTGTTGCTTAAATTGTGAGACTGACTTTCCTTAGGGAAACTCAAACTAGCCCATGAAAATATTTCAAAAAATAATTACTACAGTAACTTTGCTTTTTTTCTCTTTAGAACTCCACAAAACCAGATGCTGTAACAATATTGATTACCGGATACTGAATAACAAATATTCATTGGATGACTCCTCATCTACTTTCTTCATGTGAAAATTAATTCACAATGAACAGTATTAATAGGATGCTCTGTTCATATTCAGTTAGCACGAAATTGAGATGTTAAGAACAAAATTAATCAAGGAACCAAAAAGCACATGAAGAGAAGAAATATTTTAATTGACTCTATGCCAGTGCCAGGAGCCTGGGTAACAAACAGGAGGAATTGGAGGAATTGGAATTGGAGGAATTGGAATTGCTCATTTACTGAAAGTGGATGGGATGATTCCCATGATTGTGATGTTATAATCAAAGGTTATAACCTATTTAGGGAGGATTGAGTGGGCAAAAGGGGAGGAGGAATGGCACTCCATGCCAAAAGTGACACTACTAGTGTTTGAGTCACTGATAACTCAGAAGAAAATTATCTTGAATGCTTATGGATCAATGTCCAAACAAATAAAGCACACAATGGGGTTCTAGCAGTGGTGGCTCCAGGCACCAGCGCTCCAAGCAGGGCTGGCTCCAGGCACCAGCCCAGCAAGCAGGTGCTTGGGGCGGCCAAGGGAGAGGGGCGGCATGTCTGGCTTTTCGATGGCAATTCAGCAGCGAATCCTTCACTCCCTCTCAGGGCGAAGGATCAGCCGCCGAATTGCCGCCGAAGACTGAAGTGACGGCGGTAAAGCTGATCGCGATCGCGGCTTTTTTTTTTTTCTGCTTGGGGCGGCAAAAACCCTGGAGCCAGCCCTGGCTCCAAGCGTGTGCCTGGGGCAGCAAGCCGTGGGGGGGCGCCCTGCCGGTCCCTGCGAGGGTGGCAGTCAGTCAGCCTTCGGCGGCTTGCCTGCGGGAGATCTGCCGGTCCCGCAGATTTGGTGGCAATTCAGCGGCATGTACACTGAATCCCCAGGACTGGAGGACCTCCCACAGGCAAGCCGCCTGCTGTGCTTGGGGCAGCAAAAAAGTTAGAGCCGCCCCTGGGTACTATTTGGTGTATGTTACAGACCATCAAACCACACTAGGAAACAAGATGACGAGCTCCTACACACCTATCTGTAATGTGTAGGGGGGGAAAGCTGCGTGATCATGGGGGACTTCAGTTTGAGTGACACATCCCTGGGGCTCCCATGTTGCCAATACTAAAACATCCTTGAAATTTCTAAATATTATAGACAATAATTTCCTAACTCAAAAAGTATTGCATCCAACATGAGGGAATTTGATATTAGACCTCATCTTGCCAGATAAAGAGGAACTGATCACAGAACTAAAAAATAATGGTAACTTAGGTACAGGTGATCATGACTTTATCTCATTTATAATGTGCAAACAGAATAAAGTCCAGATGAGTAATATATATACTTGGTGCTTCAAAAGGGCCAGTTTTACAAATCTAAAAACATTTAAGAATCAAATAATCTGGGAGGAAGAATTTAATCAGAAAACTGTTAATGATAACTAGGAATTGGTTAAGAACACTTTACTAGATGCTCAAAAAGCCAGAGTTTTTAAGCATATTAGGAACAAAAAAAAACAACCCTGAAGTGGTATTGGTCTCCATTACTAGATGAAAAAGGTAGCATCATAAATTATAATGCAGAAAAACATTCAATAATTAATTATTTTCTCTATTTGGAAAGAAAGGGCTGTGTAGACATATTATATGATAAGCCTCATTCCATTCTACCAGTATATCAGGAGGAAGTTAAAGAGCAGCTACTTAAGTTAGACATTTTTTAAATCAGCAGGTCCAGATAACGTTCATTCAGGAGTTTTAAAAGAAGTGACTGAGGCGCTCACTGGACTGTTATTGTTGATTTTCAATAAAGTCTTGGAACATCAGGGAAGTTCCGGATAATGGTGAGAAAGCTAGTGTTGAGCCAATATTTTAAAAGGGTAAATGGGATGACTCAGATAATTATAAGCCTGACAGTCTGATATAAATCCCAGGCAAAATAATGGAGCATCTGATATGATACTAGATTAATTATGCATTAAAGGAGGGCAATATAATTAATGCAAATCAGCATGGTTTTATGGAACATAGATCCTGTCAAATTAACTTTATTTTTTTTTATGAGACTACACGTTTGATTGATAAAAGTAATAGTGTTGATGTAATATACTTAAACATCTCTAAGGCATCTGACTTGGTACCACATGATACTTTGATTAAAAAACTAGAAATATATAAAACTAATATGGCACATATTAAATGGATTAAGCTGTAAATGGGGAATCATCATTGAATGGGTGTGTTTCTAGTGGGTTCCCATAGGTATCAGTTCTTGGACCTGTGCTACTTAACATTTTTATCAATGACATGAAAGAAAACATAAATTCATCACTGATAAAGTTTGCAGATGAAACAAAAATTGGGGGATTAGTAAATAATAAGAGGACACGTCACTGATACAGAGCAATCTGGATCACTTGATAAGCTGGGCACAAGCAAACAATATGTGCTTTATTATGGCTAAATGTAATGTAAACAACTAGAAAGAAAGAATGTAGCCATTCTTACACCTACTCTACCCTGAGAAGCAGTGACACTGAAAAAGATTTGGGATTTATAGTGGATAATAAGCTGAATATGAGCTCCCAACTTTTAGATAGTGAGAGTCATTAATCACTGGAACAACTTACCAGGGAATCGCGGTGAATTCTCTATCATGGAGAATTTTAAAATCCAGATTGGATCTTTTTCTAAGAGATATGCTATAAGAATTATTTTGAGGAAGCTCTGTGGACTGTGTTAAACAGGAGGTCACACAAAATTATCACAATGGTCCCTTCCGCCCTGGGAATCATGAATCTAGAGGTATTGGCTGTTGTGTGGGTATACCACTGCCTGCTGCTGAATTGTAGATGTATGTGATATTCTGATTAAAATCTGGATATGGCTTTAAAATCAATACAATATATATGGTCCCTGAGCCTACAAAGATTTTGGGGAAGTGCATAACTCTAAGCACATCCTTTGCTGTATCAGGGCCAGTTTAAAATAGCAGATTATGGGCAAGGTTCACAAAAGGATTTAGGCACCTTAATGCCACTTTAGGTCCCTAAATCCCAGAATCCAGCCTCTTTGGGATTCACAAAAGCCCCACTTAGCTGCTCCTGACCACTGTAGGTTCCTAAACTTATTCAGGGCCTACACGTTTGCAGTAAAGGGCATTATATTTCTGCCTGTGTACATGCACACTGCTGCTCCCCTCTAAGTGTCCAGAGGCCTAGGCCCCAGCGTGATGCACAAACCAGGGGAAGAAGGCATTCCTTTAGCTAATCACCTGTGGTGCAGTATCTAGCAAGCATGCAAAGAGCTCACCTACCATATTGTCTTCTGACAGATGAGCTCACACAAAAAGTCTGGGTGGGAAAAGGCTACCTCCTAACTTTTAGCCCTGTGATTGAGATACTTACCTGGGATGTGGGAAGCCCAAAGTTCAAATCCTCCCTCTGCCTGAGGGAGAAAAAAGGGGGGGAATTAAATGGGGCTCTGCCATTGCCTACGTGAGTGCCAGGGCCACAGAGCTATCGGATAGTCTGATGTCAGGTATCTTCAGTCTCTCCTGTTGAAGCTGTTCCACTGTGAATAACTAATGAAAGAATCAATGGGTGAGAGAGTGAGCATATGAGAATGACTCTGTAGATTCAAGCATTCATCTGGGAAGTGGGGGACCCATGATCCAGTCCTGTATCAATGACTGTTCAAAATTACTTAGCCACAGTGGAACTGCTTCAACAGGAGAGATTGAGAGAGTCTCTGTCCCACTCCCTCCCCTCCCCTCCCACCTCCATTCCTACCCCCATCTCTACCCCTATCCCTACCTGGACTATTCTATGGCCCAATGGCTAAGGTGCTCCCCTAAGAAATGGCAGAACTCTGTTCAAATCCTTTTTCCTAGCTGTTCCTATCCTTTTTCCTAGCTGTGAAGGTCTCTCACTAATGCCCTTTTGCAAAACCAGTTTAGACACCTAACCCTAAGAGAAGGGATGGTTTGCAGCTGAGAATCCCAAGAAGAGAGGCAGTGAACTGCCTGAGAGGGGGTGTGGCTTAGGATGGGGTAGGTTCACTTTATTTTCCATTCCATTATTGTTGCCTCCAAATTTTAAAGTTATCCTCATGTTAACCTCAGTATTGTTTTGTAAGTATCAACCTATGAAATATTTTCTAAGTTTCTACAGTGTGTTTTGTTTACATGTTAACCTTAGTTTCCTTATATATTCTTTGATGCTAGAAAAAAATAACAAGTCATGTACTATGTGATAAAAATGTAAAATGAAGGTAACATTTTAAATATTGAATCCAATTTCAAAATTCTGTTTTTGTACTTTTGGAAATATTTTGAAAGCTGCAAAAACTGAAAGAAATAAAAGTAAAAAATGTTTCCATGTGATGGTAGTTTCCGCAAAGATTGGGGAGGATTAACATGACTCAAACTCAAGCTCTTTTCTCCAGGAGGAACAGAAAACTCTGCTCTGTAGCCCCATTTTCACTAATCTCAAGTTGCTATGTCATCTTTGATCATGCCAAGTCTTACAGATGGAAAAGTTCTACTTTAAAATTCCCAATGTGTTTGTGAATGTCAATAATGTTCTTTTAAAGTGTCAAAAGCAATTGCTCTGTTTGTAGTTTTGCTGTTACAATGGCAGTGTCTCCAATCAGAAAAGGGTAGAAAGAAACAAGCAGGTGAGTCCCCCTTGCTCCATTGCACACTATATACTGGGACACACACAACCACCATGATGCTGCTTTATAAGAAATGTATTAAATATGTGCACTTTGGAAATATGAAAGAAACACGTAAACAGAGCACTCTATTCTTTCAAGAAATGTTTTCAAAATGCATATACTCTGCTCTCCCTAAATTATGATAGAAGACGGGTCATAATAACTGGTGTAATAGGCAAGGAGGGAGAATGAAGCACAATTCCCTAAACTCGATAAAATAAGCAATTACTCTTGTTATCTGAATGGCTCTGTCAGTGGAGAAGTTGTCTGTGTCATAACAGAATCTAACAAAGCCTGTTGCCTTTAAGCATCAAAGGCTTTGGCCTTATTAGCTTTCTAAGATGTGCATGTATAATAAGCTTCCCCAACAAATGGAGAGGAAGTGTCTCTGGCAAAATATAAAATGGTGATAAACTATGTCCAAATGATTAATTCACAGAAATTCTCCATCACACTGCGGCGACATGTGCCCATCTCTTCTGTTATGCCCTCGGAGATTTTCATACTAAACGTATGTGCATATTTTTCATGGCCACTGATATTTGAATTGCAGCCTGCTCCCATGCAGAACATAAAACACTTCAAACTGCATAATGCTGACTAAATTATAAGTTCTCCAGTGGCCCGAGGTAGCAAGGGCCATAATAATGAATGTGCTTAAGTGGTTTGTGTAGATTTTTTTCCCCTTTAATTTTAATGCCTTGACTTGCTGCCTTTTTTTTTTCTTTAAGCTAAGAATTGTCTCATACAATCATAACAACAACATAGTGCTAGGGAAATAGAAACTGCATATGGCTTTGAAAGAACAGGGGATGCGAAGTAGAAGCTGCAGCAATCTAGCACAGTTATGACCACTTCAACCTTGTCAGTCAAATAGAATAGAAAACTCTTTGATGTCTTTGTGCATATTTGTAATAATTCCATCTGGACTGTTTCATATATATCGATAACTGAGACCATTTTTAATAGGACATACCTAATAGCTGCATCCTTTCAAACAAATTCTTATTGCATATGGAAATAAAAATATACAGTCACATTGCATTTCATTAAAATTACAATGAAACCAGGTAAATGAGACCTGCCAAAACTAGCTCCAGGATCTTACTATAGCATATATCTATATTAACTGTCATGAACACTGGCTGATTTTGCTATGTTTTAAATACTTTAGTGCTGATTATTTTTCTTATTTTCAGTCAAAAGGCAAATGCATGAAACTACTTCCACTGCAGAAATATTCAGTTCCACAGTAACTGGAAAAATATACAAAAATTATGCTAATATTTATTGATGTTTATATTTGTAAAGATCTTGGGGTTCATTAAATAACAAACCAGTGAATGAGAAAGAAACAAAATTTTAATAAAATAAACTGGACAGCATCTCTGGTGAACTGCTGCATACAGCCAGGCAGTGTTCCCAATCCCCACCTCCAGAGCACATCTCCAAATTCCTATGTTCATAATACTGTCCCTCATGAGGGAGCGTCTCTAAATTATATTCTACAAACATATCACTACATCTTCCCTCTTAAAGAAAAACAAATTAACTTGTATATACGTATATATAAACAGCTAATAACTATCTACTAACAGATGCATTAAATTCTCAGCCCATGTAGTACATTTCCATAAACCCAACGTCTCAACTACCTAGAGCAGTGGTGGGCAACCTGCTGCCCACGGGATGCACCACTTCCCGCAGTTCCCATTGGCCAGGAATGGCGAACTGCGGCCATTGGGAGCTGTGGGCGGCCGTGCAAATGTAACCAAACTGGTTCACGGCCCACCAGTGGATTATCATGATGGGCAGCGTGCGGCCCGTGGGACACAGGTTGCCCACCACTGACCCAAACGCCTTCTCCAGGCATGTTAGCAACTCTCTATGAGCCTTTCATGATGTTTAATCTCCCACTCTCCGTATCAGCCTTTCATTAGCATCTGAGTTGTTCTCTTGTTCCTTGACAAGTTTCTCCTTTGTGCATTGATGATAAGATTCAGTCATATGGGAAATGCCAGAGTCCACATCTACTGTCAATGTGTTAGAACTTTCTGGGATTATTCGTAAATCCTTTCAATTATGTCAAAATGTGTCCCCCTTGTCTATCTGGACTACATAAGATCTGGGATGCAGCTGTTCTTTAATGGTACCTCTTTGGCCTTCAGGCATACTCTATCACCTGGCTTAAAAGATGGGAGATCATGGGACCTTTTCTCAAAATAATATTTCTGCTTCCACTTCTGATTTTCTTTCATCTTCCATATGGTTTCATTGTTTTGAGATTATAGCAAGCTATCAGTAATTAGTAAATTAAATCTGATTCTTCTTCCCATTAACTGCTGAGCTGGAGAAAAGCTCCATTCTGCTAGTCACAGAGTACTCACGCAAACACATCCCAATATCAAGTGGTACCAGAACATGCTGATATTAAGGATGGTACAAAAACATTTCCCAAGGATAACAGGAACACACTGACCCCTCCTAAAAGATAAGGTCAGAATGACAGTACATAATAAAAATGTTTTAATCAAACCAACATGTACAAGGTAATGGGTAATAACTAGCCATGTCATGGGGCAGTAACTAACTATGCAAAGGGGCAGTACTAACTTGTTGGTATAAAAATGTATCTCAAAGAAAGTATCTTTGGCTGGTCTAAGGAGGAATGGAAAGTCCTGCTGTTCACTGAGTTGGTCCACTGTAATGGGCATAAATTTATTAGTGGTCCGGTAGAGTCTGCGGGACACTAGTACCATTCTTCGTCAACAATAAACCTGGCTGGATGCCTTCATCCCTTAATGGATCTTGTGGTCATTGGGTGGTTTGCTCAAGGTCTGCCGAGCTAGCTGTCTGCGCAGGGCTGGGGCAGCACACAAAGAGAACACACACACGCAGCCAAACATCTATCAACATCTAACCTCAAACCCTTTCTGGTGAATTCAGCTCTTTGGCTTGTGCTTTCACAGTTTCTGTTGCCTTGCATATTTGGAGAGCTTTTTCTAAAGTTAAGTCTCCTTCATGGAACAGTTTTTCTCTTAACACATTGTCTTTAATGTCACAAATGATTCTATCTTTGGCCAGAGACCCTGTCAACTCACCAAAGGTTTTACTGAGTTTTCTTAATTCTGTGACATATTACTCTATTGAGTCATCATTTTTTTGCATGCATGTAAAAAATTAATGTCTCTCAAAGGTTTCATCCCTTTTTAGCATGCAATATTCCTCAAATTTAGTCAGTATTTTACTTATCTTCATGCTTTCACCTTCTTCAAACTTAAAGATGTTATAGATATCCAATGCTTCCTCTCCAGCAACATGCAAAAAAGATTGATAATTTCACTTAATCATTTTTCTCCCCTCCCCCTAAATATAATTCAAATCTCTGTCTGAATTTTTTCCAGTTCTCTGTAATACTGCCTGACAATTGTAGACTGGAAGAAGATTACAACACACCCATTTTTGGCTTCCCCCCACCCTTCCTAAGCTGGTCAAGTTACTATTGTGCTCATCAAATACATGCAAAAGTCTCTGTGCCTGGTGCTCCATGTGCTTCTCTGGTGCCTTCCTTTGTCTCTGCTTTCAGTGACAAAAAGAAGTTAACTTCAAAAGACTACAGTTTCCTTCTCATTCAGCACTTCTGACCCCATGGAACAATCCTGGGGTTCATTAAATAACAAACCAGTGAATGAGAAAATAATAAAACAAACTGGAGAGCATCTCTGTTGAACTGCTGCACACAGTCATGTGGGGTACCCAACCCCTACTTCCAGGGCACATCTCCAAACTCCTCGGTTCATAATAGTGTCCTTATGAGGGAGCACCTCTAAATTATAGTCTTCTAAAAATAAATCTCTACCATATTCAGATAAAAAGACTCTGGGCACCAGCAGCGACTCCAGGCACCAGCGGCTCCAAGCGGGGTGGCCTGCCGGTCCCTGCGAGCGCGGCAGTCAGGCCGCCTTTGGTGGCTTGCATGTGGGAGGTCTGCCGGTCCCGCGGATTTGGCGGCAATTCAGCGGCGGGTGCGCCGAAGCCGCGAGACCGGTGGACCTCCCACAGGCATGCCGCCAAAGGCTGCCTGACTGCCATGCTTGGGGCAGCAAAAAAGCTAGAGCCGCCCCTTCTGGGCACCTAATGTTAATTGTTTCCACCAACTTCCTCTCTCCTCAAACTGGGCCAGTCTGGTTGTCCAGCACAGCAGTGACTACTGCAGCCAGGGGTAGTCTTTGGAGTTGCAAATCCAGTAGAGCTGTGCTAGCAGAGAGCTGTTGAGGGTCAAAAGCCAGTGCAGCAATCTAGGAGCTCCTTGCAGAGTCTTCTCTGTGCAATATTTCTCTACCCCCCTTGTGTTCATAAGGCCTCCCGGTGAATTTCATTAACGTGCTGTTTATTCCCTGCTCCAAATCATTAAATGCAGATGTTAAATAAACTTGTCTTGATCCCAATTTCTATGTGATCCACCTGGACACCTTAACCCCCTGCCTCCTGTCACTATATTGCCATTTTTCATGACCCATTTGCCTTACAGTCTTAGGGCTTGTCTACACTGGAACTTTGCACTGATGGAGCACTGGTGTTCCTACATTAATACTACTGCAATAATATGCATCTCTCCAGTACATCCAGGCCCTTAGAAACCGTTTTCAGGCCTAGAAGGAACACTTCTCCTTCAAGACTGCAGTACTGCTGTAAAGAAGCAGTAATAAGGAAATGGGAGGGGAACATATGCTTCTCCAGAACCAGGTGCATTTAGCTCTACTCTTCCTGCAGTCTGCTCCCAACGTGTGAACTCAGACTTGGGCCACTGAAGCAGTGAGAGCAGAAGGGGTAGCAGGGTGAGAGAGCTAAAGATTCGTGCAGGGGCAGAGATGATGAAGCTGGAATTGTGGCAGTTATGGGGATATGATAGCAAGGAAGTGCTGTTGCAATGTCAATGCCCTTCCCCAAGAACAAGGAAAAGACTTTAATGATCGCAGGGTGTCAAACTGATTTACAGTACAAAATGTGAATAGATAATATGCACAGCTATCTGCTATCATGGACTGCATCCATTTGAGCATGATTTTTACTCACAGGTGCTCAGTAAAAATGTACTGATGATGAGATTTTTTTTTAATCATTCTGAAAACATGGTTTTCTCTGGACTCCCTGAAAAAATAGAGGGAATATGAACTTTAACTTCTAGAGATGAAGACAAAGGACAGGTCTACACTACAGCTGTAAGTTGACCTAAGTTACACTATTTAAGTTACATATGTTACATAACTGAAGTCAATGTAACTTAGGTCGACTTATAGCGGTGTCTATACCGCTCTCCCACCAACTTACCTTACCGAAGTTGATGGGAGAGCGCTCTGCCATCGACTTAGCGGGTCTTCACCAGACCCGCTAAATTGACACTGCTGCATCGCTCACAGCCGTGCCAATCTAGCTATAAGTATAGAAATGGCCTAAGATCTATTTAGCAGGAAGTGTGTGGAAGTTTTCAATATGGCTGCTGATGCTGCACTTGCTCTGTGAAGAACTAGCACTTCAGTCTTTGAACAGTCAGTCCAGTATCTTTCAAAAGCTTTAAAATCTTGCTCTCTCTCACACACAGACACACACACACACACAAATCCTTCCCTTCTCCCCCAATCTCTATGGCTGAAGATGGTTTTGATCAGATGGAATTAGCAACATCGTACTGTGAAAGGAAGTCAGCAAATCGCTGGGACCTTGCTCGCAGGGTTTGCAGATAGGATCCATGGGGACACATCTAGTCTGTTTAATCTAAAATATAATCTTCTTCATATATCTGACCTCTCATATCTCATTTTGCCCCCTTGTAATTGAGGGTGGCACATGAATATCTTGGTTTTGGCCCTGATCTTCTACTGTGTTGCACCTTATTTAGTCATTTACACACATTGAAAGTGAAATGACATGGAGGTTTGTGTACTCTTGGAGATGTCTGGCTAGGAGTTACTTTTTATGATACCTAATATTTTTCTGAATTTAATTTTATAACCTGTGATTTAGCTATTCAGTTCTACACACCAAGTAGCAACATCTATCTAATCTTTCTTTATATGTGAGGCATTTCCATAGCACTCATCATCTTATTCTTATGTGTATTTCAGGCCCAGAGTCACAAAACCGACTAGTGGCAGATCCAAGCTTAGAGCCCAATACACCACTCTGCCTCCTCTTAGCACCAAAGTAGCTTAGTACCAACACACTAGTAATTAATGTATAGTTACTGCTTGGCCCTTCAAAGGACTTTTTTCCCCTTTCTACTTAGAAAGGAAATGGAAAGTAATAATTCTGAAATATTTCCAGCATGTATGTATGCTTTAGTTTTGGCTTTGAACAAAAGATCAAGCAGCATTACCGTTTTGTTATTGATCTGTTATTGACAAAGATTTTGCATACAGTATCCTAAATTGTGGTGCAGTTTATTTGCAGATAGTTCCAGTAACATAGGATTTGTGTGTATGAATGATTGTTCCTGAAGTATGCACCACTGAAGTGGAATGTTTTAGTGCAGTGTCTGATGGAGTAGTGCCTACTTAGGGATATTGTCTTTGCCTGACAAAGTCATGTTTTATAGCAGTTCTCTTAGAGAAGTGTCCAATACGGTATGTGGATTTTCCTTATTATCACAACATTTTCTTCCCCTTCTCTCACTTGTCAGTCTCTCAAAAACCTGTGAGAATACCTAGCCCTAATTCCAATCTCTCTGGGTTTTTTCTTCCCTCCCAGCCTCACCAAACTCCAGGATATTCATTTCCTATGGATCATTATACTATGTCAACTCCTCATTGATACTTCTCTTCATACCTTCACTGTGTTACATGTATCCATATTCTTTTCAATTGTAAAGTGTGAGCAGGAGTAAAAGTAATATTACATTCTTATGGAAGGGGCGGGGCCTTGGGCAGAAGGGGCGGGGCTGGGGGTCAGCATCCCCTCAACCAGCCCATACGCGCTGCCTGGCCCCCACCGCCTGCGGCTCTGGCAGCAATTTAAAAGGAGGCTGCCATGTGGCCCTTTTAAATTGCCGGCCATGGGGCAGCTGCCCCTTTTGCCTCCTGTCGGTGGCCCGTGGGGGCAAAAAGGAAAATGACGTTAAAGTGTTGCAGTGCAGTGCTTTAATGTGGGCTGCATATGGGCCAGTACCAACTTCTTACCAGTACACTGTACCGGCCCGTACTGGCCCACTTTCACCCGAGTGTGAGATACACGTGACTAGTCAGAATCACATCAGCACCACATCACTGTGTGCACAAGGTATAGCTGCAAGTTCTTGTAATCTTGTTTTAAACAGCAAGTAAATATTATAGCTAAACATAGGCATTTAGGGACAGATTTGTAAAGGTATTTAGGTGTCTAAAGATGCAGATAGGCACCTAGTGACATGAAGCTAGATCCACAATGGAGAGTTAGATGTTGCAGCACTCAGCGTTGCAACACCTAACTCCTAGGCACCCTGCTGCCCATTGGAATTTCAGCCTCAAGTTAGGCAACCAGCCTCCCCGTGCATTGTATGAGGAGAGTTAGGTGCCTAGGAAAGGGATTCTCGGAAGCCAGCAAGCTGAGCAGGGTAAGGTAACTAGTAGGAAGTGCTGAAAGGGGTGGGGGCTAAGATCTGCTCCTCAAAGGTAGTTAGGCATCTTCCCCCCTATTTGGGCATCTGAGCCATGTCCTGTCTCCTGGATTTGGGCACCTAAGTTAGGTCAGTCCTTTCTCTCAAAAAATCAAAGTGAGCACCGGCAGCCTCTATCTCATTTTAGCCAATAGCCCAGTGGTAGGGCTCAGATGTGGGAGAGTCAGGTTCAAGCCCCTGCTGCAGTGAATATACTCCAAATTAGGCAGGCTGGGGGGTCCAGGCCTTTTTCTCCCACATCCCAGTGCTCTAAACTCTGGTAGAATAAAGGTCATACACACATGCCAGCCCTAAAAATTCCTGGCCTGCTTGCTCCCAGCTGTCTTGTGTGGGCTTGCTCTGAGCACACCTACCGGATTGCACCCCACAGGCAAAGAGCTGCAGAGTTTGAGAATCCAGCTGGGGTTTATGTGTGAGTGAGGGCATAAAGCAGCTCTGCAGCAACAAGATTTAGGCAGTTTCATGCATGTCAAGCTGCAGATCCATGGGCACCTACAGAATTAGGCAGAAGGTAAAGTGGCAGTCAGGCACCTAAGTCCCTTTGAGGCTGTATCCCATGGGACTTTTGAAAATCCAGCTAGGCACCTACCTGCATCTCTAGGCTCCTAAATACCTGAATAATCATCTGGCTTTCGTAATTGCAGCACTCCAGGTCCACTTAGGGAGCAGTGGCAGATGCATGCCATGCACAGTTGTGAAGCTACAGACCAGCTAGTTTTGTGGAGTAAAGAAGCACGCTGACAGTGAAGGAGAGGAGGAAGGCCACATGAAGGAGCTACAGAGTGGGCTCATGTTATATCCCTGTGAAAAGAAAAGGTTACTAGCTGGTTAGACAACTATTATCCTTTGATCTTCAAGCTGTTCCCAAACCCTATTTTAGTGGAGCCGTAGGGGCTACAGGCCTGAGACATAGCAGAGAGGAAGAGGCACACAAGTTCTTATGGGCACTTATTAGGTTAGATCAGACATGAATACACATACATTTATGCTTTTTTGTTGTGCTATGGAAATAATGGCATGGGTAAGATTGAGGCAACACCTTACTGAGTTACCCACTGAAATCAATGAGAGTTAGGTACCCAAGTGCTTTTGAAAATTCCACATCTGCATATTTAGGCACCAAAATACCTTTAAAAAGCTGTCCCTGAGTGACTGAAGATCCAGTAACTGACTAGATAGTAGCAGTGATAGGTAAAAGATTTACCTTTATTTTGTTTTGCAACTATTTTGATTTGTGTAGTAAATTACAAATGAATAAAAAGCCTGAGCATCCACATACTTATTATTGATATTAAATAGGGTCTTTATTTCCATATATCTAGAGGTAAAGCAGAGGTAGTCTGAATTTCATAACTTTGAACTGAGACTTTTAAAATGTGAGACCCCTAGAATAACTCCGTTCAAATAAGAGAAGACCTCTGCATGCCAAAAAACAACCATTTTGCTCTCCCAAGTTCTTTCTTTAGCTTTTCCTCTAGTATAATTTGTCCCAGATTTTAAAGGCTCTGAACAGCTACTGTTTATACTGTAGAATACTCTTCCTCTGAAATGCTTGAGGGTATTCAAACCTTGGCGGTCCTGTAGCACTAGAATATTCTTACATTTGAAGGTGCTTCATTCATTCCAAGTGGACAGCTAATCTTCAAAGTGTCCTTTTGAGGAAAGTGCCAGTTTTGATTTTTATTTGTATTCACAAAGCACTGAGCTGAGACCTCATTTGTGGCTTCAGGAAGATTTTAACTTGAAGCTAAAGTTTTAAAAAAAGTCTAGTTCATTGATGGCAGCATGGAATCTTCCTATATACCACACTTCTGAAGAAGGCATTCTAGCTGTTAAACTTGTATGAAATCTTCTGTTTCGCAAACTTGTCTTCCTCTGGGGGTTTTCAGGGAAAACTTGAAAATAAAGGTCTGTTTTGTGAAGCCTAATTTACAAAACATTATGTAAAACAGTCAGATTGTATTATGTTTTAATGAGCAGGTTGGCTTTGTTTAGACATAGTCTTAGAAGTGGAATATTTTTATCACCTTACACAGTAGAACAATGCATCATTTATCTCTTGGGCATTCACACACGAGAATCTTGTCAAGATCTATTGCAGAGTTCTCAGTATCATTTTGAGGATGAAAGATTCTTACAGAAATATCATGCAACCAAACTTTCATGAGTTGATTGATGTTTGAGATCTCCTGCTGTGAGTAATACACTGTAGTTTGTTCAAATTAGTTTACAAGGCTTCTCATTTCAGCTCATTAAAAGCATATATGCAGGATACTAATGACTTACGAAAGTAAGGTGAATTTTATATATCCCCTCTGAATGCCCCCTATATCTCTTTGGATTAAATAGGTGGTGAAAGGTTCACTTTAAGAAAGAGAAGGATAAATTAACAATGGGATAAAAGCTTCAATGCAGCAGTTTAAAGGGACAGTTACAAAATACCTGAAGTACTATACCTATTGTTTACTTTTTAATAATTTTTTGTGTGAAATATAGGCTATTGAATTTCATTGGATTTGGGGCACCTAACTCCATTAGGCTCCTTTGTAATGCCTGCCACAATGTCTATGAAAGAGTCAGTCTGAGAGTGCTAGAAACAGAAGTCTTTTACTTTTCCAGCAAAACGGTACAATTTGGCCACACACACTTAAATCTCACATGTATCCCTCCTCATGTGTCTCAACCCTATAATGGAAGGACCTCCTCTAGCTGTGAGAAGCTGGTTCAGTTTCAGTGCCTGTTCAATCCTTGGCCTCTCTAATGAAACTCTAACCAAGGTGATATCAAGTGTGCTGATAGATAAGAGTTGATCTGAGGCTACCAACTGATTTCACAAAGGTGACAGAAAAGGCATCAGATCGGAATAATTTTCAGGGCCTACTGACATGGGCTGAATTGGATTCAACAACCTAAAGGGGAAAGCCTTGTTGTACTAATGTATATGCTTCTTATCTCATGCCTTGGATCATCCAGTCACTGTAATTTAAAAGAAATTGTGGGAATATATTTGCTAAGCCCTTTCTTTTCTCTCTCTAAAATTGTGTTGGTTCAAGATCAGGTAATGTGTGTGTGGGGGGAGGGGCGAATGCTTTCAGCACTGGTTCTAACGTGTGTTCATATACTAATCAAGTAACAGGAAGGAAACATGCACTTTGTCAAAGAATTCATGATATTGGAACCATGTGTTCACAGAGTTTTGAAGAAGGAACTGTTGGTTTGCACTACTGATTGTAAATATGTTGTGGTATTCAGGAGCATTCTATGGAGTGGTGCTTTTACTAAATAAAGCGAATTTCTGTAATTGTCACTGAGATAAATCTTACAGGTAGAACACAACAAGGACACTTACAAACATACATGTGCACTACAGGAAAATATCAGACTTGCTTCATTGTTTGTTATAGTCAGCTAGCAGGAGAATACCACCCAAAATATGGGGACATCTTAAAACAGAGGGTTGGCACTGGCAGTCCTCTGCCTTATCCGTCCCACATTCAAGTAACCAAGAAAAGCCATTTTTATATTGTTGAATAGAGAAAAAAATAACATTTCTGATTTTGCCATGTACATACTAGATGACTTACAAAATGAGTCACTAATATGTTTTGTTTTGAGCAGGGTTGGCCTTAGGGAAAATTGAACCTTGGGCAAATGTGTATTTTGGTGCCCCTGGCCCTGTGGGTGCGGTGCCCCCTCCTGCATTGCCCCTGGCTCCTGTGGGCTCCCCAGCTCCCCCTTCACCCCAACCCCTGCACTCCCATCCTGCACCCCTAATCCCTGCAGTCACCCTTAACCCCCACTCCCCTCCTGTGCCCAAACCCCTACACGTGCTTCCTTTGGCACTAACCCCTGCACTCCCCCCCTTCACCCCTCTCCTGCACCGCAACCCCTGCAATGTGCCCCATTCTCCTCTAACACCTGCATCCCCCCCGTCCTTCACCCATAAGCCCTGCACTCCTCTCCTGCGCCCACATGGGGAAACTGACCTGGATGCAAAGAGCAGCTGGCATTGCTGCTCCTCCCCGCACCCTTAGTGGGCTGTGAGGGGAGGAACAAGGAGCAAGGTCAGGGCTCCATGCATCCAGGTCACTTTCCCCACCTGGGTTGTGCTGTGAACATGTGGGCAAGACCCACCAGCCAGACACCTGACAAAGAATTCTCTCTAGTAATTAACTCAGAGCCCTCCCCTTCCAGTGCCCCATCTCCGGCCATTGGAGATATTTGCTGCTAGCAGTCACAGATCAGCTACATGCCATTGTAGGCCGTCTAATCATACCACCCTCTCCACAAACTTATCAAGCTCAGTCTTGAAACCAGTTAGGGTTTTTGGCCCCACTGTTCTCCTTGGAATTATAGGACTTCTGTCATTATCATAACAGCATAAAGGTGCATTCTCAACTCTGATTATCTTAGCCAGCAGTAAGTACTAGATGTGATAAAGGTATTGGATTTAATGCTAATATGATCCTTGGTTCAGGAATACTTTTTCTGCCAAACTGCTGGGTACTTGTATTTCTAATGCATAATTTTCTTTAAGCTTGTGCATTGTGTTCTCTCACCCTAACAGCTTTGCTAAGCAATCCATGGAGCAATATCCCCATGTGCTATACAGGGCTGACTAAGGTTGCTTCCCATCTGGGGGAGATGCTGTTGAAAGACAGGTATGATGAGAATAACGTACTCCCCCCAAAATATTATAGTTAGTGTTATAAAATGTTTGTGGAATTTGGTATTTGTGGTATTGTTTTGTTTTTCTGTTTTTAATACATTTTTGGGCTGCATCCCTAAAAGGGAAAGGGCTAGTCCAAAATTTCAAATGAGGAAATGAAGCATCTTCAGTTCAGTTAATTATAAAGTATTTAAATCACTTTATTTCTGTGGGGACTGTCACCTGTGCTATTTGTCCTCCTTTTATGGATACTTGTAGTCTCCCCACATTGTCCTGAAATCTGACCCATTCTTTTCTAATTAGAGGCTTCTAATAGAAAAGCCACATTTTCCCACGATGTCTGCTGCAATGAACCTTTCTAATTCTTGATGTATCCAGGCAGATCACATCTCATTATATTAGGTGACTCCATAAAACAATTTGTCAGGAGATAGATAAGGCCACATGATGAATCAATTTCAAAAACAAATTTGGGTGGATCTAAGCAGACTTGCACCATCACAAAGGTATGTATATTTTATATAACTTAAGTCAATGCACACATTTTAAGGAGCCTTGAAGAGTCCATTTTCAAGGTTTTCTCATGCTGAATGCAATGCAGGCTAACATTAGTATACTTTGAAACCCATGTGGCTAGCAGAAGAAAAATATCTCTCTGGAAATAAGTGGATTATGACTTGCAAGAATTTCTACATGTCAGTTAGTATAGAACAATGCAAAGAGAAATTTTGGCCCAGTGCACATCCGTGCTCTTACAAAAAAAGACCAGGAGATCATCAGTGTCTACATAGTACAAAGAAGGCTTCTGTTTTCAACACTTCATTCAAAAAGCTAACCCACAGTGGTTGTAAGGGACTTAATTTATCTACCCCAGAAAAGTGGAGAGATAAGTTGACCCTGCAGGGATTTGAATCTTTGATTCAAAGACATCCAAATGGATCAAGTACAAGTATTGTCCAAATTCACCTCCTTTGTCCTTATCTGCTACTGTAACTATCCATCAAAAAGAGCAGAGTAAGGAATGCACCATAGCAATACCAGGTTTCAAAGTTTAAAATGTAGTTAACATTAGGTTTATCAGTCACTTCCCCAATCTTGCATGGGTATTATTCTCCTGCACCCATATAGAGGGAAGTTTAGATTCAGACATTAAAAAGTATTAGATAAGCTCATCTAGTTTCTCAGACAGCTGTCAGCTAGTCAATTCCTATACAATAACTGAGAGAACTACTGGCAAAATATCCAAACAAGAGTGTGGCTTAAGTAGTTATATAGTTATCAGCCACAAACTCTGAAAATTATCAACAGTCCAGGTGACTTTTTGATTATGTTCAGATTTCAACAATCTTTCTTTTTAAATTAAAATGATTTTTCTACTGTATTTACAGTACACCAAAAATAGTAAAACAAAACATTCATTCTCTCATTCTAATTCCCTCATTGACTACAGTGACAGAATGTTGCTGGCTAGTAGGGATGACAACATTCAGAGAATATGTGCACACTATACAGTACACACAGATGTAATAAGCAGCAACATAACTAAAGTCTGCATTACCCCTCGTTCTGGGGTAACTAGTTAACAGAGCGGTGAGCCTCTAGAAACCTGTGCTATTTACTATGAGCACAGTCTAGCAAAATCAATGTGCTTAACTTTAAGCACGTGAATGGTCTTATTCAAATCAGTGGTACTATTCACATGCCTAAAGTTAAGTACATAGGTAAGTGCTTTGCTGGATTGGGGCCTATGTGATTGTAAATTCCTTCCAGAAATGCACTGTGCAAGCAAGTGAATGAGTAAGACAACTTGTCAATGGGTCAAACTGTGAAAAAGCAACCCTTTAAAATATTCTTACAATAAACAAAGGAGACTGCTGCTGCTGCTGCTAGTTAATGTCATACTTATGCTGGAGATTGACATCCTTTCCTTCTAAGAAAACCAACAAACTGGATACAATTTTTATTTATTATTTAGGCTGCTTTCTGGTTGAGTTGAAGATGTCATTGAAAGAACTATTAACATACTAGAGACTTCCCTAGTTCCAAAATTTAGTTCAGAATGCCCCCTGGTGGTTAATCTTATTCTTAAAAACATTTCTCATAAGAACAATTGGTAAAATGTGTGTGTAAGCTCCTATAAGTACTTAAAGTATCACCAGTAATCTCCCTTCATCTTTGATCATTATTATTATTATGGAATGCAGAGAGTATCTTCTTGCTTTTTCTGAGAGAAATGTTAATTCCTCTGATTGTCAATAAGCATGAATAATTCAAGATGTTGTCACAAAGTATGAGGAACCCATGATAAGGGTATCAAAAGATCAAACAAGACTCAAACTTTTGGAAACTCAATCTAAACTGTTAAACTATTTCTTTAATGTACAATTTAAAATTATGATAATGGTTTCTACATAGCACCTTTCATCCAGACAAATCCTAAGGCACTTTACAAATTAATACTGGCTTGTAATTTACTTTGCCTTTACTGAAATGTAGCCATCTCTTAGCTGAAACGTGCTAACTATTTAAGAGCGCAGAGGAGTACCATGTAATTCCTTGCTCCACTCTGCCTAAGAGAAGGCTTATCTTCCCACTTCTGGATTAGCACAGTAGAAGTGCTAGTGGAATAGTTGATCATGACTCTACCTACCTTGAATCACTATGGTAGACATGTGAAGAGAGTGGGGACTCCCTTCCAGGGGATCAAATGGATTTGTGGCGGCTGTGGATTTTGGTGGCCTATAATGATAAAGAAACATCATAATAGCTTAATTTCTACTAAACAACACGGGTACTTCATAATTCACTTAGCTCACCAGGTGTGGGTGGAAGAATAAATTTGTGGACACAGTCACTGCAGGAGCATCCAGGAGTAAGCTGGGGATGAACCTGAGATGGGGAAGTAGTAGGCCCTGAGTTCCATTCCTGGCTCTGCCACTGACCTGTTCTGTAGCTGTGGCCAGTCACTTTAATCTCTCTGCATCAGTTTTCCTGTATATCTGAAGATGACTGAGTGTTTGTTCAAGTCCAGACTGACAGTTTTTGGAATTGATACAAAAGGGTTGGATCATTTCTGATGGAAGTTTTTTTAGTGTAGTATTGAGGTGGAGACAATGATAATTAAACTGCCTCCATCACAGAATCTGTTGGGTGTCTGAGGAAAGAAGGCTGACCCTTGTGGTATTCTTACCTAGTCACCAGCATGTTTATGAATGTCACATCAGATGTGACTTTTGGTGTCATGGTATTGGTTCCTCTCCCTCCAGATCTGCAAATAAAAAGATTAAGAAGGGAAGAGGGCATGTCAGCACTTTGCGGTAACTTAGAAACAAGGCCAATATTAACCTTCTCTGGAGTCTCTTGTTGAGGATTATTAGCCTTGTACAACCAGCCATGGGGCGGAGACTGGGTTAAATGTTATTAATCTTTTTGTAAGGCCACTCAGTGCTACAAAAATGAGTCTATTCACAGGACTGCAGGCTGGGAACTTGTTGCTTTATTTAACTGCATCACAACAGAGTGTGGGTCAGTGGCAGAGCCAGGAATGGAACTCAGAACCTACTTCCTCATCTCACACTCATACCCAGCTTACTCCTGGATGCTCATGCAGTAGCTGTGTCCATGAACATATTCTTCCACCCACACCTGGTGAGCTAAGTGAATTATGAAGTACCCATGTTGTTTAGTAGAAATTAAGCTATTATGATGTTTCTTTATCATTATACAATGTTATAAAGTTGGTACTTAACAATTAAGTTCATTTCTGTTGTGCTGTTTGGACTTTGTTGTGGGAAGGTTGACTGTGAAATCCTTGCTGAAAATCCCTAGCAACTGAATTCTGGGTCTCCAAGTACTTTTCTATGGGAGTTGCACCGATGCATTTGGAGAGGGGCAGTAAACTCTAGTCCACCTAAAGGTTACCTCTGCACATACTACTTTTGTCCCATTTTACTTATGGTGTTTGCTATGAACCTGGGGGTAGGGGAAGAGGAGGGAAGTTTCTCCAAATTTATCTCAAATTCACATATAGCATGCGGATATATGATTTATAGCAAAGCTTATTCACTGTGCACTGATTTCATAAACTAAATGGTTAAACTACTTGACCACTTTTGTGTAGTCTGATATACCTTCTCACCCTGGTAGTTCTTGAGGGCATTCCATAAATCTAGCTTTAGCTTTCTCTCTTTAGCCTCACCGGAGGCTCTTAAGCAAAGTAAGCTGTCATGGGATAAGAGGGAAGATCCTCTCATGGATCAGTAACCGGTTAAAAAATAGGAAACTAAGTATAGGAATAAATGGTCAGTTTTCACAGTGGAGAGAAGTAAATAGCAGGGCCCCCCAAGTTTCTATGCTGAGACCAGTGCTGTTCAACATATCCACAAATGATCTTGAAAAAAGGGTAAACTGTGAGGTGGCAAAGTTTGCAGATGATATTAAATTACTCAAGATAATTAAATCCAAATCAGACTGCAAAGAGTTACAAAGAGATCTCATAAAACTGGATGACTGGGCAACAAAATGGAAAATAAAATTCAGTGTTGATAAATGCAAAATAATGCACACTGGAAGACATAATCCCAACTATACATACAACATGATGGGGTCTAAATTAGCTGTTATCACTCAAGAAATAGCTCTTGGGAGTCATTGCAGATTGTTCTCTGAAAACATCCGCTCAATGTGCACCAGCAGTCAAAAAAGCTAACCATGTTAGAAACCATTAGGAAAGGGATAGATAGTAAGACAGAAGATATCATAATGCCTGTAGTGGGACGGCTGCCCTACTCCTGCAGAACAGGGGTTAAAACTAGGCTGATTGGGAACGCAGCCACTGCTGGGGCCACGCCCAATTAGGAGATAGCTGGCACTATAAAAGGGCTGTGAGCCAGGAGTCTCTCTCCAGCCTTGGAGGGAGAAGGACCTGGCTGCCTGGGAGCTCTGGGTACAGCAACGGAGCAGGGCTGGGCTGGAGAAAGGCAAGAGGAGCTGGGGAGCTCCAGCCTGGCAAATCCCCAGGCTACAGACCTTGCTAAAGGCCAAAGCTGGTACAGGGGTTGCAGAGGTTGATTTAACAGGTCTTCACTAGACCCACTAAATCAACCCCCCTGTGGATTGATTGCCACACATCGATCCCCCCAGTAGGTGGAGACAAGCCCTAAGATCTGTAGCACAGCACAGATATAACTTCTGCTAGGGCCAGTTGCAGGCCACCAATCCAGCAGTGTGTGTAGCTGTGCTAATTTTTAACACAGGGCTAAGAGTTCACAGCCACATCACAAGTGCTTTGGGGAAAAAACAGTATTTCTAAAGCCATTTTTGATAGACTGTCTTTAATTGCTCTATTTTCCTATAATCAATTTTACCTATTCAACATCTTCAAAGGCCCATGTCATTGCAATCTTTCTGCCAGAGGAGGTTCTCTCTGGAGTCAGTCAACATTACTTGTCCAGGATATCTCTAGAGTGTGATACTATCACCCAAAAGGGAGAAGCATGCTGCTTTTGTGGCTTGAGGAAGTCACACAAGGCTATCAGATATAGTATTTGTTGCATCCCATATATCAGGGATATGGCACTCCTACTCCACTCCAAGTTACTACCATATTTTTAGGCTTGACTATGTTCTCTGTCACGGTTGGATGCTATAAATAGCAAACAGTGAAAAGTACTTGAAAACTGTTGCTGTGGTCCTTTAAGAAGGAAATTGCTTTAACAGCTTTTTCCAATGGTAAAAACTTCTGAGAAACTATAGAAGTTAACTATTTCAACTTAGCTTTAAACATTTCCAAAGGTGATGGTTTAATGGACAAAGCCTGTTCCCTGTAAATGTACCTTGTACTGTCAAGAGGACTTCGAAATCAAACAAAAATCTAAAAGTGGTAAGTTTTGGGCTATTAGTTTGAGGTAAACTCAGCCAGACAGCTTCTAAACAGGGGTGATCCCAATAAAAATATCTCAATTTGTAAAAGCCTTTATGTTCCCCCTTCACGCTGGAAACCAGAGTTAGTCCCCTGAGAAGCTACATTATGTCTGAGGTATTTGCTGAGGCATAAAGAACTACAGACAACTTTCTGAATCACTTCCAAATAATGAGACATCTCTATTTAAAATCTGATCCTAATAATGTTAGAAATAAAGAAAAGGAAAACAAAATTTCAAGTACCTTTATAAAAGCTTATTATAACACTACACTCCAGCTACTTGATGTTACAGTACTGCCAAGAGTTGGAGGCTAAAGCTTAGCTGAATCCATCATTCTAGAGTGAAGAGAAAAATAAATATTTCTTTCATTTATGAAACTCTAAAGGAGTCATTTTTTAACTGGGGTGAAATACAAGCCACATTTACAAAATCTTCCACCTAAACAGGATAGAAAGGAGGACCAGAGTCACAGAGGAGAATGATACACAGAGCCTTCACCTTTGGATGATTGGTCAAGTCCAGGACAGATCAATGATGAGTCTTTATTAAATTATGGCTGTTTGGTGACCTATGTGAAATGAAGTCATGCTCTCTATTTCCTTCGATAGCTTGGTAGAGCAAAGGACAGTAGGCTTAATTTTCTGGGGTATCCTTAGGTCACTGGTTCAACTCCGGCTCCAAGGAATTGGCTTTCGTTGCCTTCGTTACGTGCTTTAGCACTGGAATGGGTTACCAAGGGAGGTGGTGGAATCTCCATCCTTAGAGGTTATTAAGGTCAGGCTTGACAAAGTCCTGGCTGGGATGATTTAGTTGCTGTTGGTCCTGCTTTGATCAGGGGATTGGACTAGATGACCTCCTGAGGTCTCTTCCAACCCTGATATTCTATGAAATTCCCAGAGGATAACTGTCTATAGCATACAAACAATGATTGTATCCAAGAGCTGAATGGTCATGGAGTATAAAATGTACAGATGAAAAGCCATCTAGTTCATCTCTCTCTCTATGCTGGAGGTCCTTCTCCTAGCACTTTTCCTAGTACTGTGTACAAACAAATTTAAAATATGTCAATCAATGGTCAAGCACTACTTGCCCCTTCTCACTCATTAATAGAGCTGGGTGAATTTTTTTGGATGAACAATTTATTCACTAAAATGAAGATTCGACCACAACTATTTGCAACTTCCTGGCATGGTCACAGAATAGTTTTGTCCAAAACAACAAGGGCAAAATGTTCCGGTAACTTTGAAATGAAACATTTCATTTTGGTATTGCCCATACATTTTGTTTAAATTTTGCAGGCATTTTGACAAACGGAAAAGAGAGGATTCATAAAAGAGCTGGAAGGGGCAGGTGGTTGCTACCACCTCCGTCAAGTTTTAGCTCAATGTGTGGGGCACTAAACTGAGATGTCGGAAACCCAGGTTCAACTCCCCCATGCACCTGATGTAGAAAAGGGATTTAAACTTGTTTCCCACATTGCATGAGTGTGCCCTAGCCACTGGGCTATGGGATGTTTTAGTATGGGCATTCTGAAACTGTCCCAATTTTTATAAAACAATTAGTCACTGGAAACTTGAGTCTCTAGGTGAGTGCTCTAATCACCAGGTTATATTCATCTTCACTCTCTTTTTCCTTATCCAGTGTCAATCATAGTGGCAATTCAAGTCCCTACAGAGGGACTATATCTTTCTCTTTATATCCATCAGTGTTCCTCCAACAGATCCATATCAGTGGTTACTACTTGATAATTTTATTTTAATGTTTCTCCCACCACCCATTTGTTTTCCCTTCTTAGGTTGGTTATCTTATTTAAATGATATTTTTACAAAGATTTAATTCTTTAAAATTCTCTTGCTTTGACATCTTCTGTATTTGAGTGTTTGACTTGAAAAAAAATCCTTCTCCACTTGTCTGCCATGCTGAGTCCACCTACATGGAACAGCTCAGTTTGCTGGCTACTTCTGCCCTTACTTGAAACATTAGGTTACGTAGCCAGATGTGGAGGGCAATTACCGAAGAGGCTGTCAAACCTGCCAGAGTCTGGTGGAACTGAAATTGATGGGCAGCAGAGAAGGTAGGGCCAGCCGCTGGTGCTATGCCTCCATCTTCCCTGCTCATTACCCCCCTTCCTGCAACTATGCTCACCATTAACAATTTCAGTGCCCTTGACACGCTATAACCAGCCCCCACCTAGGGGCAGAGCAGTTTAAAAGGGTCCCCACTGGGACTCCAGAGCCTGGAGTCAGTAACCAAGGCATCTAGGAGTACTACTATGTGGCGCTTATACTGTATGTGCAGTTGTATTAAAAATACCAGTTCTCAGCAAGCCCATGAGGATTCTATGGCCTCTTTATGTAACCAATGAACTAGTTATAGCTCTGTCCTCTGCATCAATGATTCGAGCAAGTGCTGCTCCACCTTAGCTATATTCGCACCCTCAGACTCCTATTAAATCTAGCCAATAGTACAATTTTGAACATTTGTCACTTGCAGATTTAAGAAAGGAGAAAACTAACTTTAGAAGTTTATCATGGCTTGTATTTTAATTGCTCAACAAAAACTCTTATGCACAACACTAACAAATAGCTCCATCCATAATTCTTGTGTGAATCCTTTCAGCATTCATTGTTTAAAAAACAATTATAATATGCATATGAAAATTGTTTTGTAACCTGTTGCAATGTCTGTTAATCAAAAGTAGATACTACAAAAGTCAGTTAGATGGTTTTAATGTCAAACAAAACATCACCAATTTAAAATCTAATTTTTACATAATTTCTGTGTAAATATTGGTGACAGATTATGAATTTTATTAGTGATATTTTTATATTTACATAAATAGATATTTCATGAACATAACTATATTTAGTGTTCTTAGCACTGATTAAATTAAATGTTTCAGTTAGTTAATATGCATCAATATTCTTCCTTTCTACTCCTTCTTACAAAACTATTCAATCTTGTAACTTGGTCTCTGTCCTTTGTAGAGACATAACATTCTAGAGTGGCATATTCAATTTAGAGATTTCCACATTTACAAGCTCTTAGAATTTGCAACAACTTTTTGCCTCCTTCGTTTCTGTGGTGCTTGGCGGTGCGCTCTTCAAATTGGTACTTCTGAAAGGTGACCTACACATCTCCCTATGCCACTATTCTCTCTAGCCTTATTCCTATCGATCCAGAACCAGCTAAGCACTTAAGCACGTGCTTAACTCTAACTATGTGAGTAGTCCCCTTAAAGTCAGTAAAACCATTCATTCACAAAGTTAAAGGGTTGCTTTGCTGAATTGGAGTCATAACAATGTTACTGCAACAACCTCCTGCACACAGTGTACTGAGACACCGTGGTTAGCACCGAGCTTTGCAAATTTTCTTGTGTCCGCTTGAGCTCTATCATCCATGCCCCAGGCTTAAAAATACTGGAATATCTTTATCCAGCAGCTACCTCCTGGTAGGCACAGATTCTTGTGGTTTTATCCAGTATCCAGGTGCTACAAAAAAAGAGAGAAAGAGAGAGATCATTTATTATTTGTTTCTGGCAGTGCCCACAACATGCTCAACTAACAATCATAGCAATATTTTAAAGAAAATGGACTACATTCGTCATTAGGCACTAAGCTCCTGACTTCAATGTTCAATGCTGTTGCACTCGATTTCATCAGTGGTCAATTTGATCCCATGACTCAACAACAAGCTGAAGGAGAAGACCCTGATTATGGAGTCCAGCCCATGTAGTCTTCTCCTCTAACCAGAGCGCTGATTCAACAAGGTACTTAATTACATGAGTAGCCCATTGATTTCTATGGGATTATTCACGTGCTTAATGTTAAGTGCACAGACTCATAGACTTAAATGCCAGAGGAGACCATCATGATTATCTCCTCTGACTTCCTGCACATTGCAGGCCACAGAACCTCACCCACCCACTCCTATAATAGACCCCTAACCTCTGAGTTACTAAAGTCCTCAAATAATGATTTAAAGACTTCAAGTTACAGAGAATCCACCATCTACACTAGTTCAAACCAGCAAGTGACCTATGCCCCATGCTGCAGAGGAAGGCAAACAAAACCCCCCAAAAAACAGGGTCTTTGCCAATCTGACCTGGGGAAAAAATCCTTCCTGACCCCAAATATGGTGATCACTTTTTAGGGTAGGTCTACACTACGAAATTAGGTCAATTTTTATAGAAGTTGATTTTTAGAAATCGATTTTATACAGTCAATTGCATATGTCCATACTAAGTGCATTAATTCGGTGGAGTGCGTCCTCACTACCGCGGCTAGCATTGACTTACAGGGCAGTGCATTGTGGGTAGCTATCCCACAGTCCCCGCAGTCTCCGCACCCATTGGAATTTTGGGTTAAGCTCCCAATGCCTGATGGGGCCAAAAACATTGTCGCAGGTGGCTTTGGGTACGTGTTGTCAGTCGCCCCTCCCTCCATGAAAACAACGGCAGACAATTGTTTCGCACCAGACACCAGGGCGATTAGAAGAGCACAGCAAGGTGCGCTGCACATCAGTGAGGCTTTGAAAACCAGTTTCATGACTGGCCAGGCTTCGGTGTGACAGTTGTGTGTTTCTCCTTGATGCAAACTTGCCCCCTTTGTTGATTTTAATTCCCTGTAAGCCAACCACCCTCCCTCCTTCGAAATAAAGTAACTATTGTTTTGAAACCAGGCATTCATTCTTTATTAATTTAAAAAAAAAATGAGATAACGGACAAGGTAGCCCGGGTGGGGTGGGGGAAGAGGGAAGGACAAGGCCCAATTGCTTATTGTAGCCACACTAAAAATCAAACTGTTTGACTGACAGCCTTCTGTTGCTTGGGCCATCCTCTGCAGTGGAGGCTGGGTGCCCGGAGCCTCCCCCAGCCACATTCTTGGGTGTCTGGGTGAGGAGGCTATGGAACATGGGGCGGAGGGTAGGCGGTTATACAGTGGATGCAGCAGGGGTCTGTGCTCTTGTTGGCTTTCCTGCAGATCCAACAGATGCTTCATCATGTCCGGTTGCTCCCCCATTAGCCTCAGCATTGCGTCCTGCCTCTGCTCTTTGCACTCACTTAATTCTTTCCCGGCCTCTGCCACTGAATGCCTCCATGCATTAAGCTGTGCCCTATCAGTGCGGAAGGACTGCATGAGCTTGGAAAACATGTCATTGCGAGTGCGGTTTTTTTCGCCTTCCAATCTGCGATAACCTCAGGGACGGAGATGATAGGGGGAGCGTAGAAACATTCTACACTCTACAATTCTGGGGGGACTGCATAGTCACTTGTGCTGCTGAGTTCGCCATGCTGACCAAACAGGAAATGAAATTAAAAAGTTCCTGGGGCTTTTCCTGTGTACCTGGCTAGTGCATCAGAGTTCAAAATGCTGTCCAGAGCGGTCATAATGGAGCACTCTGGGATAGCTCCCGGAGGCCAATACCATTGATTTGCATTTGCACTACCCCAACTTCGACCCAGCAAAGTCAATTTTAGCGCTACTCCCCTAGCCAGGGAGGAGTACAGAAGTCAATTTTAAGAGCCCTTTAGGTCGACAGAACAGGATTGGTTGTGTGGACACATTCATTTTTAAATTGACCTAACGCGGCTAAATTCGACCTAATCCCGTAATGTAGACCAGGCCTTAGACCCTGAGCAAGGCATCTGGCAAGACCCAGGAGCCAGACACCTGGGAAACAATTCTCTGCAATAACACTGAGCCCTCCCCATCTAGTGTCCCATCATCAGCCTGTGGAGATATTTGCTACTAGGTACATGCTTAAGTGCCTTGTTGAATTGGAGCACCAACATTCTAAACTTGACTATGAAGAGGCCATTTACTGACACAAACCCTTCTATGATACACATCTCATTATTAAATGTATTGTTCCCACAACTGTCAACCTGTACTTGACTATGGCACGATTTCTGCTTGTAAGCTTTCACAGTTGTTTCCCTTTTTTATCAAGCCCCTCACTTCCTCCCCAATTCTCTCCTCTGGATAAATTTCATGTATATTTCTAATTTTGAATCCAAAGATGAAAAGTCAAACTATAAATCAGTCCCCAAATGAATTATATACTTGGTTGAACACCAAGCCCCCATACTCTCTTCATGAATACTTGTGCTGCTTGTCCCTTGCAGTCCAAGTGAGGTAAATTCTCCGCCAACTAGACCTCATTATTCACCCCCAGGAGAACAACCTATCAGCTGATATTTTGAATTACATAATGAATTATACAAACTTCCTATAGGTCCCTGCACACCCACTATCTATTTTCTCTAATCTTTACCATCCCTCAGGGGGGTCTCTCTTGCCTCCCCATACAAATTCCATTTCACAGTATGTTCCCTTAATGACTAATTTACTTGGCGGGGGAGGGGGAGGAGGAGGAAACAGTTACTGCTAATTGATTACCACAATTAATCTGAACTGCACAATCTTTTCTTTTCACCATAATCATAGCTAATGTTCAACTGTTTATTTAAATCCTTTCTAGTTAATCTTCGATTACGTTTCATGTATCTAAGTCCTTTGGCTCTACATCTATTAGAGAAGGTCCTTCTTTTCTCACTCTCCTTTTCTTCAGTTTCACTGTCTGCCATTACTTTTTTGACCAGCTCTTCAACAGCTGCTACCACGGACTTTTGCATGCTAGAGCGTTGGATCTCTATCCAGAGTGTAGTTTTCCCTTCCCTAGAGACTCTCGCTGTACAAATCTGATGCTAGAAGCTGAAGAAATTTTCTGCTACAGCGAATCTCTGCCCTTCTAATTGCAGCTTTAATTTTACTCAACTCTTTACTCTTTTTAAAAATTAGAGCAGATGATCTAGGAGAAACTGAAGATTGTGGCCTTGGAGTATAGACTCTGGGTACTATCTAGCCTTTTTTCATAATCAAGACTTTTTTTTGGTAATGGTGAAAGCTCATAATGAAATCCCTGGATCTGCTATTAGCCTAAGGCGGGGTACTCTATTTTAATCTCTTCCACAGACTTGAAATTTAACAACTAATTCATAAAGGTTTGTAAAAAGAGAATAGGATTTTCTTCATCTTTTTCAGACACTTTTTAAATTCTCATGTCCCTTCTTCTCTCTTTTGGCTCCAGCAAATTTACACAATGAAGAAGCAGCTTTCTCTCTTCTCTGATATTTCTCTCAATGCAGCATCCAGCCTAGAAATTCTATACTCACTTCCTCTTTAATTGCAGAAATCTTGGAGAATAAATCAGTCCTCAGTGCTGTGAATTCAGACCATAAATCTCTGATATCTGCTTTAGTAATCAAATGACTTTAGCCTTGTATCCTTTGCCTGTTATGGGAGCCATGCCTTCTGGTGCCCTGCTTTTGGGGTGTTACAGTGAGGTTAGGATATGGATGGAGACAGATTATTCAATAGAATAATCCCCTCAGAGCTCAGACAACCGTCTTGCTTGGGCCCCCATAGGTTGGTCCTCTGTTCTGAATTTTAAGGGTGAAGGAGTAAGTTAATGTATGTTTCTCTGTGTTGTACTGAGCTAGGTTACAGGATGCAATGTTTTCAGGGAGAGATGACATAACTGAAGTACAAATAAACCTTTCTTTCAACAATAAACTTTATTATGAACAGGTTGGCTGCCAAAAATATAATATACACATCAACTTGTCCAAAGGTTCTTGTAGTGAATTTCATATATATTTGCCAGAAGCAGTGACCTTGGCAGGAGGTGCTGGGTACCAGTGGGCTGAGGGCACAGTCAGTCAGCAATTGAGTTTATAGTTCCAAAAACCCATTAAAAAGCAACAGGTGGAACCATCTGTCTTCCCTCCACAAGTCTGTCTCACGTTGCATTTAGTTAGACATGTAATCACCCATTTATTTCTTACTATTCTACTAGTGCTTTTTCTGCCTGTCTTTATTTTCCTTTCAGAGTAGCAGCCGTGTTAGTCTGTATCCGCAAAAAGAACAGGAGTACTTGTGGCACCTTAGAGACGTTACATTACTATGAGCCATTACAAACACTGCATCTATCTCCCTTTGTAAGTATTCTCACACTTCTTATCAAACTGTCTGTACTGGGCTATCTTGATTATCACTTCAAAAGTTTTTTTTCCCTTACTTAATTGGCCTCTTAGAGTTGGTAAGACAACTCCCACCTTTTCATGCTCTCTGTATGTGTATATATATCTCCTCAATATATGTTCCATTCCATGCATCCAAAGGAAGTGGGCTGTAGCCCACGAAAGCTTATGCTCAAATAAATTTGTTAGTCTCTAAGGTGCCACAAGTACTGCTGTTCTTTTTATTTCCCTTGTACTACATCTCCTTAAATCTGTATACTCTAATTCCACACACAGATCCTCCTTGCTTTTGTGCTTGTTGTTGATTATTCTGGGAGTGTGGACTTGGGTGGGCAGTCTGCACACCTTCCCTGAAGAACTGGATCATCCACTCCAGTGGTTGAATTAAAAATAAGGAAGTTGGTAGGTATAGCACTCCATCACACAAGCTGGGAATGCAAACTATTTTGAGAAAGATAACGATGCCAATACATTTTGAATACCAAGCTTTAGTGTAAGCATAGCCTGGTCCCTAGAGTGCAATGGTAAGGTCAGCCCCCTTCTTACAGCCTCATGCTCAGGACTTGTCCCTAGCAAGATCAAGGAGTGATAGGAGAAGCGACTAATGGGGCAAGAAGAGGTTTGGAGGCATGCTATGATCAGAGCAAATTTAGTAATTATTTAAAATTTAGGCAGTTGAATTGTTACAGGCAGCCATCCTCTGGGAAACATCACCTTCCTCACCAGAGGAAAAAAGGAATTATTCCAAAGAGTTAGTGATAATCCTCACACAAATGCTGCAGCATTATTTTCCCATATGGTTACCCCACAGCTGCTCATGGATTGGAGGGACTTTGTTAGCCACTGTAGGGTTCCAGGGATAAGCTAATTGTCATATAAACTTAATAGCAAATCTTTCAATAGTTTTTCCCCATTTACAGAATAAGGAGAACACCACACGTGAGAGATGCTAAATGCATACTCTAAATGCACTTGATACTAAATGCACTTCTGGAAGGTGCTCAGACTTCCTGTTGATAGGCATGGTCTAAGAATCTAAATAAAACAGATTAGTCTAGAAAGATTGGAGTATAGGCATTTCTCTGATATTGCTGTTTAAGACTGCTGCAGTCTAAGGGAAAATAAACAGAATTATGCTAGGCAGCTTGTGGTTGTTGCACCTCAATAGATTTCCAAAATTGTGTTTACAACTGTCTAAAATTATCTGTCTTGCAATTGCTTGGATGTTGCTTTTTGAAATGCCAGCACGATGCTGCTCTTCATGTCTGCAAACCAAAGACATGATTGTCAGCTCTTGGCCTCGTGAAGTGGGTCTTCAGTAGCTCAGCCCTCCGGCCAAATCACAAACAGTCCAGTGCATGAAGGAACTCCTTCTGCAGTACCAAGGTTTCAACTAATGGTTAGACCTCTTCAGGGTCTTCAGCCCTGTCCTGGGGCCTTTTTAAACTCCCACCCCCTTTCTTGGGCTTTTAATGCAGAGTCTTATCCCTTCCTTGGGGCTTAGGCCACTTCGCCAGTGGGGGGGCTGAGGCCCACCCACTACTCCAGGTCCCAACCCAAGGATCCTACAGACAGCAGCCACGTACTGCTTCCTCTAATAGTTGCTGTGCGACTCCCTGGGCCGCTTCCCACATAGCCCCTTCCACTTCACCCTTAACTCAGGGCTGAAGTTCTCAATTCTTCTCCTTACTCACCCAATGCCACCAGAATCCATCTTCTGGTTCTCCCTTGAGCTCCAGCAAAGAGCATCCTTCTTTACTCCTCTGGTGCCAGCCAGGAACTGACCTGCTCAGGCCCTGCAGTGCCTCTTAACTGAGCCTGCTGGACTCAGATTGGCTGCTTCCCTGCAAGCTTTCTAGGCAGGCCTGGAGGACCTACCTTCACTGCTTCTTTTCTGGAGCAGGGTGTGGTAGGACTGCGAGGCCACCAGCAGGGGGCCTCAACAGCCCCAGTATACCCCACCACAAGACCTAAATGTGATGATATACCCTAGGGCAGGGGTAGGCAATCTATGCAACGTGTGCCGAAGGCAGCACGCAAGCTGATTTTCAGTGGCACTCACACTGCCCAGGTCCTGGCCACCAGTTTGGGGAGATCTGCATTTTAATTTAATTTTAAATGAAGCGTCTTAAACATTTTAAAAACCTTATTTACTTTACACACAACAATAGTTTAGTTATATATTAGAGACTTATAGAAAGAGACCTTCTAAAAATGTTAAAATGTATTACTGGCACACGAAACCTTAAATTAGAGTGAATAAATGAAGACTCGGCACACCACTTCTGAAAGGTTGCTGACCCCTGCCCTAGGGTTACCACCTTTGAAATGCAAAAAAACCCTGGCACCCACCCCCTACAAGAAAAGCCCACAGCAACCTCAGCCACCAACCATAAGGCAACTCAGCAACCCACCATCCCTTGAACAGCCACTTATAGTATCTAGAGAGAAAACACATATAGATAAGGTTAAGGAGACGTGCAATGTTATCACTCTCATGTGACTCAAACCCTCTCTCACACATGCGCGCAATGTGATTGCGTGTTTTAGGCAGATAGCTGCCGTATTTTCAACAGTTTTGATCTGTTATCGCTTAAACTATGGAAGTGGGAACACTGCAACATCTTGAGCCGGACACGGAAACTTTTACCATTAGATATCCCAGAGTATTGTCATAATAATGCAAATCTTTAAACCTATGTTAAAAAAACCAACAACCTGGTACATTAAATTATTTTTCTGGCAACTGGCAAATCCATAAATAATGGCTAGGCTGGTCAAATACTGTTCATGTGGTAATGCTATATACCCGTGTTTTTCTTTTGCAGTCACCCTACTCTGCCTGAATCTCCAGCTCACTCCATATCAGAATCCAAACATCAGCCTCTGCCCATCTGGCACTATGCTCATGTCATAAACAAATAGTTAAGGGTTAATGCCTCTTTTACCTGTAAAGGGTTAAGAAGTTCACCTAGCCTAGCTGACATCTGACCAGAGGAACCAATGGGGGGAACAAGATGTTTCAAAAGGAAGGAGGGAAGTTTTCCTTTGTTTAGTCGTTTTTCAGTTTCAGACGGAATGAAAAAGATCAAGGAACCTGCCTCTTATCAGAGTAGTAAGTTTTAGAAAGGGATAAATAGGGTTATGTTTATTTTCTTTGTAACTTGCCTTGGTACCATTAAGGGAATTATCAAATTTGGGTATTCTTGTGTGTATTAAGATTTTTGCCCAGGCGAACATCCTCTGTGTTTGGAATCTATTGTCTGTGAGAGTAGCTGATATGCTAATCTCTCCCAGAGGGTTTTCTTTTACCTTTCTTTTCTTTAATTAAAAGCCTTTTTCTTAATACCTGATTGATTTTTTCCTTGTTTTTAGATCCAAGGGGGTTGGATCTGGATCCACCAGGAGTTGGTGGGAGAAAGGAGGGGGGATGGTTAATTTCTCCTTGTTTTAAGATCCAAGGGGTCTGGATCTGTGTTCACCAGGAAATTGGTGAAGTCTCTCAAGGCTACCCAGGGAAGAAAAGTAGTGCTTGGGGGTGGTGGCAGCGATACCAGATCTAAGCTGGTAATTAAGCTTAGAAGTGTCCATGCAGGTCCCCACATCTGTACCCTAAAGTTCAGAGTGGGGAAGGAACCTTGACAGCTCATAAGAAGGCTTTTCGTGCCTGAGACATTGATAATCAAAGTTATCCAGAAGTTGCCACAGGTATATCACCAGAAATTCTCTATTCTGAAAATGGAAACTTAGCTCCCGGGTGTTTTCACTGGTATTTGTACTGAAAAAGAAGCTTTTGTGCAAGTTGATTCTTGTGTAGTGGGGTGTAGAAAATGGACCAGACAGTACCTCAGCAACCACTAGCTGTGACATTATTGACATGAACTGTGACCAATATAGATCATTGTTGCAACCAAGGTCCTATAGTTGCACCAAATCTTGTACAAAGGATGTCCAGTAAGGTGTCTATAGAAAGGTTACAATTTGCTGGTTATGATTATGCTGTCTGTATGTGTGTATCATTTTTGTAGTTGAAGTTATGAATATTGGCTATGTATTTGTATGTCAATGTGTTTGATTCTAAGTAGCATTAGTGAAGCATTTGGTCAGCTTCTTGAGAAGCTGGTTTGGTCTGCAAAGGACCCCAGCCGTGGGCTCTGACAGCCCTGCTCTAAGCACTTCGCCATGAATTGATACTCTCAGTTGTGGCCTGCCAGAGGCCGCTTCGTTACACTAGTGCACAACAAAATGGCAGTGGGCGGACTACTTGTACCTGTGTTGAGGTACATAATGAGATACCATCCACATTATCACTTAATTTATCAAGGCTGGAATGATTGAGACTCAGTCATTATTTAGACCAGCAAAATCAAAATGTACTTTGAACATTACTTAGTATGACCAATAAACTACTGAAGCAGTTTTGTGAGTAGATGCAAGGTGTATTTCAATAAGGTGAAGGGGAACACATGGTACATAGCATGATAATTTCTGTGGGTCAATGAATAACATTCATTTCCCTCTTAAAGTACGAATCCAGGCTCAGAAACACTGCCTGGAGCAGGCTTTGCGCCTGTCTCCCAACCCTGTACAGGCAGAGCAGCCAGAAATGCATCTCTGCATCTGGCTGGGACCTTGTTAGCAGGAGAAATGCATACTTTTCCACTGCATGTATTGTGTTCACCAGTCTCATGTCTGGGGATGATGGTAACAAGGGGCAGCATACACATAGTTAGGTAATAGTAATGTCTTTCTCATTGTTTTGATTTCATTGGTGTATTTGGGAGGCTGTTTTTCCAGGATTTGTGGGGAAATGGTTACCACTGTCACAACTAAAACAGTAACCTTGCAGCTACACCAACTAAAAACAATCCCCCCAGAAAACTATAACATCTATGACAGAGAGCCAGTTGAGTCAGGTTGCTAAATTGCTAAACTGGGAGCCTGAACTGCCCTCAGGTAGAGGAACTAGAGGTTATTGTCCTATACAGAGGGTCCAATTGTCATTCAAGCGACAGAAGTTGCTCATGGTCAGTACAAGGGGTTTTGGGGCACAGAAAAATAATGGAATTGGTTATTTCCTACATTCGGTGAAATAACTGATTCTACTGCTTGAGACAGACCGACACCCCAAATCTGCCATGGGATCCCGGGTCTTTGCAGACTCAGCAGCCATAGAAGGATCTGAGAGCTGTTATACCATCATAAAGACCCCCATCAGGAGAAACTGTGTAAGGCCAGTTAGCCTTGGCTGGAGGTGAAGTATTGTCAGTCTTTCAAAAGTTTCTGTAATTGTGAATTTACAGAAAGAGAGTTTCTCCAGGTGGGTCTTGAGACACTCACTAGCAACGTTCAAATGATCCCCTCTTCTTTCTATCCAGAATGTAACAGGCAGGGCTCAGCACTGATGTTCATGTACTGCAAAAATGCAGCGCAACATGTACAGTACCCACTACTCCACTAAGTAGCATATTTGATGACCGTAAGAGGTAAGAAATTGGTCTGCTTCCAGGGATGGACAAGGAGCAATCCTAGCTATCTCATTATGAGATTGAGACCTACCTCATGTGAAAAACACGCCCCCCCAGTGGCTTTCAGTGTAAAATGCAATACATTGTTAATTTAAAAACTTTTTGAATTAACCAAATACACACTAATCTGTTTGAAATCCATAAATACTATCCCTATATAATGACAGGTTTCAGAGTAGCAGCCGTGTTAGTCTGTATCCGCAAAAAAAACAGGAGTACTTGTGGCACCTTAAAGACTAACAAATTTATTTTAGCACGAAAGCTCATGCTAAAATAAATTTGTTAGTCTTTAAGGTGCCACAAGTACTCCTGTTTTTTTATCCCTATATAAAAATCTTATAAATTCTCTGCCTTTTTACTTTGAAATCTTCACTACAGTCTGAAAGAGAGAGAAATGCAAGAATCTTTAAACCAACACATAGCATGTTTGCATATACTGTACTTTACCTAGTTTAAAAAAATTGCTTGAAGTTGATCTGACAACATATGAATAATACTTACATTGAGAATTGCCAGGAGGTCTGGTATTACTAACACTACTCTCAAAGGAAGAGTGAAAATTGTGTATGGTTTCCTGTAAAATCTGCCTCTCTCGTCCCTGTAAAAGAAATAGATTTAAACAAAAAAGGCATTCTTAAATTTCTCATTCAATAATGCATTTATTAAGGTTAAACACAAATATGAAAATTTGTGTCTATCCTGGAAAGCAATTATCACATTGAAAGTGTAATGAATTGAACATAATAAAAAATTATGCCCTGCAAACACAGAGCAATATATATTTAATTTTTTTTATTTTATTTTCTTAATTTTGGAAATGATAGAATTCAGATTTACTTGGATTTAAAACAAAACAAAAAAATCAATTCTGTTTCCCTACTTTACCTTCACAGAGCCATACTGTAGACAATGTGCACCCAGCCATGGCCATGGAACCTATTGGGAATAGCTGGGAGACAGAGATGCAAACATGTTCGTCTAGCCCTACATTCCATGGGCACAAAGTATAAACAGCACATTTCCTGTCAAAGTCCTTCATTTCCGCGTTCTACCAGCTATAACCAATCCTCTTCCTTTCCATCAGGATAGTAGGGCAATTTGTAAGATTTAATTTTTTCATAATTTTAAGATTTTTTTAAATCGTTTCCACCATTTTTCATCAAGTTTCTCCCTGTTTTATGCTCTCAACTTTAATCAACAATGGCAAATCTATCCAAAACTTGGATTTTAAAAAAACTTGGCTTTTATTCCTCTAAACTCTCTGTTTCTAACAGATACAACGTATGTCTGTTATGCGTAGAGAAGTACATTCAGACAAACCTGTGAGGTCTATAAGTGCTTTTCAAAAAATGCTAAAACAGACAAACAGATTTGTCTCCAGAATTTGCTCTTACGAGAGGTTCTAAAAATATATGAACTGGAGAGATCTTTCTGACACTTAGTAGATTTACTTGTCAATTCTCAAAAAATCCATTCTGTGCTCAAAAAGTAAGTGTTGTAACTTTAGGGAGGACATGCTATATTCTTAATATGAGGTTATATCCCTACTTTAAGGGCAAAACACAATTCAGCCTTAACTATGAAACCCAGTAAGAGCTGATGTAAAGACCTGCACAAAGAAAATCATTTACAGTGCCGTGACGTTCCCCTCTGGTATTATCTGGACCGGTGATCTGCTAGGTCCCTCCAATTCTTGACTCTGGGAGCCAGCCCTACCTGTCTCTGCTGTGGGAGCCCTCACTCCTGGGCTGTTCACGCACAGCCTCTTGCATGTCAGCTGCTCCCAGACACTTGCAACTGAATGACACTAGACAATATCTCTGGTCCCAGACACAACCCTAGGAACCTTTGTCTTGCAGTGTCCAGTTATGCCTCCTGGACACTGCAAGCTGGAGTTGTGTCTGGGACCGGAGATACTGGCTAGAGTCATTCGGTTGAAAGTACCTGGGAGCAGCTGACATGACAGAGGCTGTGCATGAACAGCCCAGGAGTGGGAGTTCTCACAGCAGAGCAGGGTACGGCTGGCTCCCAGAGTCAAAGATTGGAGGGACCTAGCAGATCACCGGTCCGAATAACACCAGTGGGGAATGTCACAGTGGTGCAGTGAGCAGGGTATATGTGCAGCTTGTTACTCCAAGTGAAGTTCACACTTTAAACACTGATATTTGTGATTTTAAGTGAGTCTCAAGTGCAGTGGCTAAGAAGGGTCAGGAGGTCAAGTTTTGTTATTTTCTGTTTGCTTATATCGGGAAAGGGAAGTAGGAACAAAAAAGCAGGAAAATTAGTGAAAGCAGTAAAGCGATTGCGAAGTTGGAACTTTTTAGACTGCAGATTGCAGAAAAGGAGAGGGAGCACCAGGGCCGGCGCTTCCATTAGGCGACCCTAGGCGGTTGCCTAGGGCGCCAGGATTCAGGGGGTGGCATTTTGTGCGCTCCCCATGGGGCGCACGGGAGCTTCTGGTTCCGCTCCTGTCGTGCCGCCGAAGGACCTTCCGCTGACGTGCCGCGGAAAACAGCGGCAGGCAACTGAGCAGCTTGATGACTGCCACTGTTGCCTGCGGCATTTCGGCAGAGGGTCCTTCTTCGGCGGCATGACGGGAGCAGAACCGGAAGCTCCCGCGTGCCCCGTGGGGAGCGCACAAAATGACGCCCCCCGAATTCTGCCTAGGGCGCCAGAAACCCTGGTGCCACTCCTGGGGAGCACCAGAGATTATTGCAACTGAAAGAACTGGAGATAGAGGCAGCCAGGGAAAAAGAGGCAGCCAGGGAGGCAGCCAGAAAGGAGACTGCACACAGAAGGGCCATGGAAGAAAAAAAGAGAGAGAGAGAAAGAGAGCAAAAACACCAACTGGATCTGCTAGGGAAGCAGAACCAGAACCCCCCGACCACAATGACTCCCATCACTCCAAAAATCCACAAATGGGAACACTTATGTCCTGCATACAGTGAAGAGGATGATATTGCTGAGTATCTCACTACCTTCAAATGGCTGTGTGTAATACATGAAATCCCGATAATAAGAGAGTTCCTAACCTGATGGCAAAATTAACTGGTAAAGCTCGAAATGTATTCAATGGAATGTCTATTGAAGATACTTTAGACTATTGTAAATTTAAAGATACTGTTTTGCGAACTTTTCAGATTACCCCGGAAGCATATAGAGTTAAATTTAGGAAACTTAAGAGGGATATTGGTATGAGTAAGAGGAATATATAAACAAAATGAAAGATTTGTTGGGAAAATGGGTGAGGGACAAAGATTTGGCAAGTTTTGAGAGAATGTTGGATCTTCTTGCTCAAGAGCACTTTCTAAGCATATATAAGGCTGATGTAAAGCAGTGTCTATGGGACAAAGATGTAAAGTCTGTGGATAAGATGGCTTTTTTAGCTGATGCCTTCGAACAGAATCAGGTGTCTATTGAGGGCAGGCCACAGAAAGAGGGGTTTAAAACTGGTGGGAAGGGAGGATCCCATTTTGCCCTGGGAAGAGGAGGAGGTTGGGAGCCTAAACATTATCTTACCCAAAAACATTCCTCTACTGGTAACTCTCATCCCCAAATGCCTGTAAAAGCAGAAGAGCCCAAAAGTGCTATCAGTGTAATTCCATAGATCACCTGAGGAATAAATGCCCTGGGATAGGAGGAAGCAGGCAAACAATAGCTCATGTTAGTTCTGCTGTCCTCAACACAGAACCCCCCTAAGCAATTGAAACCTATCATATTGCTTCTGTGAGGTTTGCCTCTGCAGAACCAGATATGGAGCATGTTAAGGCTGTCCAAATTAATGGCAAGGAATACTTGGGGCAGAGGGATATAGGGGCCCAGAGCTCTCTGATTAAGCAGAGTGTGGCCCCAAAGGCCAGTATGTTGCCTGGCCAAATGGCAAAAAATCGTGGGAGTGGGCGAAAGCAGATTCCTCGTATCACTAGCTAAAATCCATGTGGTGTGGGAAGGTTTGGAAAGTGTTTTGACTGTGGAGATAATGGAACACCTCCTAGTTGACCTCCTCCTTAGTAATAATTTTTTCTGTGTAGCACAGGTTAAAGTATTTGCCTGCAGCAAGAGGGAGTGTTATGCTGGGACCCCTGAGGGAAAGGGTAAGGTCTCAGGAACTGCTGAGAGAATGGGAGAGTGTCCCCTTGATTATTCTGCAGCTGGGGGAAGCCACATGCTCCCAGGTGGGAGGGTGGTTGAGACCAACTCCTGCACTGCAGCTGGAGGCAATACCACATCAGGAAGGGATGGGGGTGTAATGTCTGCCAGGGAGAGAATTGTCCAGGTTGTTAGATACCAGCAGGTCACAGCTGAACCAGAGACAAACCCGGCTCTAGGGAGCAGAGAGAAATGTGTCCCAGAGAAGAGGCAGGGGATCCAAGAAACCACTGAGGTGGGTGAGGATTCCTGTTACCTTGTACTACAGGGAAGCAGGGTGCTTCCAAGTATGGGAGGGGCTGAGACTAGCTCCTTTCCAGCAGAAGGCAACATGCCCTCAGGCGCAGGGGCAGGAGAGGTGTTGTCAGTGATTAAGGAAACTGTCCCAGTTGTTAGCTGGCAGAGTTCAATGCGGGTTTGACATGATCAAAAGTCTTAGTATCCTGTATGCCTGGACTGGTATAAAGACAGAATGGAACTTGGAATTGAAAGACTTGAGAAGAACCATAAGATTTAGCTGCAGAGATGCACCAGCTCACAGTCTGTGACTAAAGAAATCCATTGTAGGGAATTCTCCTTTTTTCTGCCTCTCTCCTTATTTCCAATTGTAAATAACAAACAAGAAGACAACAACACTGTGCCGCCCGAGAAAAATGCTACGTGAGCCCAGTTGAAAAGAGATCAAAAGGCTGATAAGCACAATTTTATTCTAGAGAAGGATAAATTATAGAATTGTTTTGACATCATGATGGTTGAAGGACAAATAGCTGTAATATGACCAATATTTAAGTCACCACTAGCTTCTTTTTATTATTATGAATGAATGAGTAAAAAAAGTGAATAACTGTCCAGTTACTGAACAAGGAAGGAATTAATGGAGGAGGCCTGGAAATATCAAAGAAATATAATATTGTTTATCACTAATAATTTACATTCAATATCTTGTTTATAAAACTAGGTTTGTTTTTTTTCAACATCCATTGTTTGGATCTGAAATACAAGCAAATCTGAAAAAGTAATCAGTTTTCTTATTTCAACCCATCCCTACCTTTCCTGCATTCAGTTCAGAAATAGCTGCCAGAATTTGCTGCCTAGATCCATCAGTTTTAATTCCCAGCTCTTTCAAATCACCATCAGTAAGTGTGAGGAAGGCTTCCATATCCACCTTTGGAAAAAAAGATACACAGGCATACATTTACTGTGTAGATTGGTTTTCTCTCATATATATTTAACTTTATGAACTTATTTTATATATATTTATATATATATTTATATTTATATATTTTATTTATATATATATATATATACTAGAAGCAGAAACCCCATGCTGTCAAACAGGTATGGCAATTGGGCCAAGAAATCCATCATCTATGCAGTCTCCATACAACCAATGGAATTGTTGCATTCAAATTAGCTGTAGAGTAAAGGCAGTGATTGGGTGAGCTACTTCTGATATCACAATGCTTTACACCTTTTGGCATGGATATATGCCTTGCTGTCACACATGTGTAATTCATAACTTTAGAATGGCTGAGAACTTAAAAGCTGGCTGGTAACAGACTGCAAATCCCAGTGATGATTGAAGCTGGTGATATTCTGAACAAAATGAGCTCTCTTGACTCAACAGACAATCTAGGCTGCCAAGTGATACACAGGTTCACAGATTTTAAGGCCAGAAGGGACCATTGTGATCATCTAGTCTGACCTCCTGTAGAACATAAGTCATGGAACTTCACAAACATAATTCCCAGAGCACATCTTTTATAAAAACATCCAATCTTCATTTAAAAACGGTCACTGATGTAAAATCCACCACAACCCTTGGTAAATTATTCCAATAATAAATTACTCTCCCCATTAAAAATTTACACATTATTTCCAGCTTGAATTTGTCTAGCTCAGCTTGAATTTGTCTAGTTGACATCATACTGGGTTTGTTCTTTGAGCATGAGCACCTATATTGATATAGTGCAGTAACTCCCCACTTAACGTTGTAGTTATGTTCCTGAAAAATGTGACTTTAAGCAAAACGATGTTAAGCGAATCCAATTTCCCCATAAGAATTAATGTAAAAGGGGTGTTAGGTTCCAGGGAAATTTTTTTCACCAGACAAAAAACTATATATATAGTTACCCAGGGAATACCTTGCTGCTAAATCAGTGGTTCTCAAACTTTTGTACTGGTAACCCCTTTCACACAGAAAGCCTCTGGGTGCGACCCCCTCCCCTCCCCCACCCATATAAATTAAAAATACTTTTTAATATATTTAACACCATTCTAAATGCTGGAGGCAAAGCAGGGTTTGGGGTGGAGGCTGACAGCTTGCAAGCCCCCCCCCATGTAATAACCTCATGACCTTCTGTGGGGTACCGACCCCCAGTTTGAGAACCCCTGTGCTAAATGATGAACTAGCACTCGGCTGAACCCTCAAGGGTTAACACATTGTTGTTAATGTAGCCCCACATTCTACAACAGGCCTGCACAACTCGTAAAGCAGCGAGGGCCACATTACTCCAAAGAAAACAGCCGAGGGCTGAAACCTCCTGGCCTCGCAGAAACACCCTGCCCCAGGGCCGCCCAGCCCTGCGGAAACAAACCCTCCTTCCCCAGCACCGCCCCACCAAAACAGCTGTGGGCCAAAAAGGAAGGTTGGGGGTGGGGAGGTGATACTTTATTTTAAATCAACCAGGGGCTCCCAGCTGAAAAGGTGGCTGGGAGCCCTCAGGGGCAAATTAAAGGGCCCGGGGCTCCGGCGGCTGGGGGAACCCGGCAGGGCCAGCTCTAGGTTTTTGCTGCCCCAAGCAAAAAAAAAAAGCCCTGGGCTTCCCCCTGTACCCCCCTGCTGCCCCAGTCCTGGGCTCTCCCCCCACTCACACCCCCTGCCGCCCCAGCGCTGGGCTTCCCCCTTTCCTCCCCACCAGTGCCCTCCCCCCACCCCGCTGCTGCCCCAGTCCTGGGCTCCCCCCTACCAGAGCCTGCCCCACACCTCCTGCCACCCCAGCCCTGGGTCACTGGTAACTCACTCCCAGGGTGGGTCATTCAGCAGGAATTTTGGATGTGCACAAAACACAGACAGGATTGGTTCCCATATGGTTACAGAGCTGCAGTAAAGTGGAAACATTTTCAGCTTGTGTGATTGGAGAATATCTGGATGCATATTATAAGACTGTCCTCCATAAATGAGGAAAAGTTGAGGTGCCTTTATTATTCTTTTGTTCCACTCTTTCCTTCTATGGGGAATTTGCCAATGCAATATCACTGTCTTCCTTTTAAACAAACAAAAAGGCAATGGCTGTTGAAAATAGCAATTCCAGTCCTAATAAGCATTTCTTGCTCAATTTTATCCTACTTTTTCTACAGCAAGTTACAGCGGATCAGTATATTTGATTTGGGAGAAATGAAGTAACAGCTGCCCAAACTGAGCTTCAGCACTCCTGAATTTTGAGGTGTTCAAATCTGGAAGGCAGGTGCTGGGGTGGCGGGGGCGGGGCTCCACGGGGAGCATGGCAGCAATGTGTCTGGAGCTGCATGGAGCCAGACACGCTGATCTGAGTGGCACGTTAAGGGGGCTGGAAGAAGGGGTAGGGGTTCCGGGGGCAGTCACGGACAGGGAGCAGGGGGTTGGATGGGGCGGAGGTTCGGGGGGGCAGTCAGGGGACAGGCAGCAGTTGGATAGGCATGGGAGTCTCAGGGGTTCATCAGGGGACAGGTAGGGGGTGGGGTCCTGAGGGGAAGTTGGGGGGATCTCAGGAGGGGGCAGTTGGGGACAAGGAGAAGGGAGGCTTAGATAGGGGCTGGGGTCCTGGGGGGCAGTTAGGGCAGGGGTCCGTGGAGGGGGCAATCAGCGGCCGCGGGCCGGGATTCAAAGGGCTCTGGGCTGCCCTCCACTGCGGGCAACCCAGAGCTCTCTGACTCCCGACAGCGGCTGGGATTTAAAGGGCCCTTGGCTCCCCGTGGCTGCAGGCAGCCCAGAGCCCTTTGATTGCCCTGCAGTGGCTGGGATTTAAAGGGCCCTGGGCTCCCTGCGGCTGCGGGCAGCCCAGAGCCCTCTGACTCCCACCGCGGCTGGGATTTAAAGGGCTCTGGGCTCCCCGCAGCTGCGGGCAGCGCAGAGCCCTTTGATTCCCCGCCGCGGCTGGGATTTTAAGGGCCCTGGACTCCCTGCGGCTGCGGGCAACCCAGAGCCCTTTCAATCCCGGCGGCGGCTGGGATTTAAAGGGCTCTGCTCTCCCGCAGCTGCAGGAAGCCCAGAGCCCTTTGAAACCCAGCGGCGGCTGGGATTTAAAGGGCTCTGGGCTCCCTGCCGCTGCGGGCAACCCAGAGCCCTTTGATTGCCCGCTGCCGCTGCGGGCAGCGCAGAGCCCTTTGATTCCCTGCCGCGGCTGGGATTCAAAGGGCTCTGGGCTGGCTGCAGAGCGCCGTGTGTGGGGGATTCAGAATCCCCCTGCGAGCCGCACTGTGAGGCTCTGCGAGCCGGCCATATGTTGTGCAGGCCTGTTCTACAAGGCAGCAGGAATGGAGGGGAGGGGGGATAGCATAACAGAGACAGACACACACCTTGTGTGTGGGAGAGAGCGAGAAATGCACACTGCCCCTTTAAGTAAGCTGACCCACTCTTAAGTGCATTGCCTTTTTAAGTAGATCAGAAAGTTGAGAAAGCAGCTGCTGCCCCAGGCTCTCTGTCTCTCTCTGGTCTGCGTCCCCATCCTGCTCTATATGGAGAAGATGGGATAAGTGGGGTGTAGGAGCAGGGGGGAGGGGGACACTCTGACATTAAGCTCCCCCTCTCCTCCCCACAGCAAGCTGGAGGCTCAGGGAGCAGCTCCAAGGCAGAGAGCAGGAGCAGCACATGGCAGTGGGGGGAGGGATAGCTGCAGTTGCTAGCCTGCTGGCAGCTGCTGCACAGGAAACTTAGGGGAGCGGGGAGCTGATGGGGGGTTGCCAGTCCACCTTGCTTCCAAGCCCCCACCAGCTAGCTCCAACAGGCTACTCTTCCTGCAAGCAGGCGGCTGCCAAACGACTTTAGAAGGGAGCATTGCACAACTTTAAATTCCCTAATTGATCAGCCACATAACGACAAAACAACATTAATCAGGATGACTTTAAGTGAGGAGTTACTGTATACTTGTATTTCCACAAGGCAGTTGAATTAGAATCAAGAATCACATTCTGATTAATAAACTAGCACTATACAAAAATCAGTATAGCACCCATTAAATGGATTAACAGCTAGCTAAGAGAAAAAAACTCAAAACCTAGTTGGTTAATGGGAAAATCACCAACAAGTAGGGGTGTTTTTAGTGGGTCCCATACTAATCAGATGGTGGCCTGATATTATTGATTTTTATTCATTTTATTAATGATGGAAGAAAATACAAAAAGAAAGTTTGGTGAGATGGTAAATAAAATCAAGAACATGTCATTAATACAGAGTGAATCGGATTGCTTGGTTAAGTTTGGCATGATCACATAATGTTTTAATACAAGCAAATATTAGGCCATAAATCTAGGAACAAAGAATGTACACCATATTTACATAATGGGGACCATATTCTGTAGTGTCTATGGAAAGGACTTGTGGGCCACTGTAGATGAAAATAAGATGTCAGTCTTTAACAGTGAGTGCAATTAACAACTGGAACAGCTTTCCAAGGAGTGTGGCAAATTCTCCATTACTTTAAATGTCTTCAAATCAAGATTGGATGTCTTTCTAAAATATATTGTTCAGTTCACCTACAAGTTGTTGAACTAGATGTGGGAATCACTGACTGAAATCTATAGACTGTGTTAAATAGAAGGCTAGATTTGGTTGTCATAATGATCCCTTCTGGCCTTAAAATCTATGAATCTATGAAACACTGCAGCTCAAGTATTTATGTGGGACAGGTACATGGGTGCTGGTACATCTGAAATAGGGTGCTGTGGTGTTGTACATGTTGGGATAATACTGATGTTCTTCAAAGGGTCAGCACAACGTTTGCATTTATAAAACATTTCAATACCAGAAGCCCATCATCGTTTAGGGTCTGCTATGTTAATGGGGCTCAGCTAGAAGGACCTTGGTACTACACATTTCAGGTTTTCATAGTATTGTCCTCTGCAGTCTTCTGTATTGAGGCTGGGAGCACATATGCTTTTCTATACATGCCACTGATCACCAAGATTTCTCTGGGCTGCTAGCACCCCTTACACTTTAAGTTAAGTTGCTAGAACAAAAAAGTAAAGCTGCTAAAGGATGTGTCAAGACAAAATTTCTCCCAGTTAACTCTGTTTAACAGTTTTCTTTTCCTCAGTTCTATTGCCCCATAGCAACATTAATCTCTAGGTGGGTCTGTGTTAATGAACCAGATGATCTAGAGGCCTGAATACAGGTCTGGTATCCAGGATCTCCCTGTTCTCAATCTTGGCTCTGCCCTGTTACAGCGGGTGTCCTTGAGTAGGTTTCACTCAATCTCAGTTTTTACAGCTGGGTGTGCAGAACACATGACCTACCAGACTCACAGGGATGTTACAGGCATTGTTAAAGCTTGCACCACACTTTGAAGCCACAGAGCACTATATAAACTCTAGTTATAACTGCCTACAATTTTCTAAAGATATGACTGAAAGTCCTTCTATTTATTAAAGGACTTATTAGTCCTTCACTGGACATGTATTTCCCACAATTACAGTTACTCCAGTTCATGAGTTCTCTATTAAGATAAATTCTGTTTATTTTTAAATTTAAAAAAATCTAATTTTCTTCCTAAATAAAAACAATTATAATATATATACCGTATATCACAGGTTATTATACTGTATCATTATAAATATGTACTTCTTTTAGAACTCTCCAATTATTCATGTGGGGAAAAACAGTGGAGTTTTTAATTTAACATTTACATTTACAAATGTCCATTTTTTCTTAACAGTTCTTTTTGCAAGTATCTTAAAACACCTCTCTTTTTATATTTTAGTTGTCCTCTTGCTTTTACCCATCTCTTCCTCATAATTTCTTGGGGTGCCACCATTGATTAGTCATTGATTTATCAATTCTGGGCCATAAACCGTAGCCTGGTGGTTTTGCTCCCTTGGTATGGCAGGCCTTCCAATTAAGTGTCAGGTGGCAGAAGGTATTAGGTTAGACCCCAGATTAGGTGAATGGTTTAGGACATAACATCACATCAGATACCACACTGTGTCCTGTATGGGGTCATATCTGGTGACATCATCATCTTATCTCTCTCAATCACTCTCTTATCTAGCTCATTGTAACGGAACAATAAGATGCTACTAACATTTATATACTATATACCATATATACTCGATCATAAACCGGTTTGTTTATAAGCCGACCCCCCCAAGATGGATAAGTAAAAATGGAAAATTTTTATAACCCATTCATAAGCCGACCCTATAATTCAGGGGTCAGCAAACTTTGGCTCCCGGGCCACCAGGATAAGCCACTGGTGGGCTGAGATGGTTTGTTTACCTCGAGAATCCGCAGGCACAGAGGTAAACCTAAGTAAATAAAGTGTCCCGGCCTCGCCAGCTGCTTACCCTGACAGGCTGGGACAGCAACTGGTGGGGAAATTTTTTTTTGGGGGGGTGAGGCTGGGAGTCAGGGGAGTAACCCCTGTGACCACCCCCCACATGACCCCACCCCTAGCCTGGGACCCCCACACTCTCCCCATCCTGTCCCTTCCCACCTTATCTGGGGATGGTCAGGGGAGGATGTCTCTGGACTGGCTGGAGCTGCTCCGGCAGGCTGGGCAGTGTGGCTGCAGCCTGCTCCGGCGGGCCAGACCGGGCGGTGCGGCCGACTGTGGCATGTTCCAGTGGGCTTCCAGCGCCTGGGTGGCACGGCCACAGCCTGCTCTGCGGGGCGGGGCCGAGTGACACGGCTGCAGCTTGCCAGCCCCGGAGCTGCAGCTGCTTCAGAGGCTGGGGGGAGAGCAGCGTGGCCAGAAGCAGAGAGACTCTGGCCCCGTCTCCTCCCTTCTGCCTCTGCTGGCTGTGCTGCCTCTCCTTGCTCCCGCTATTGGAGGGAGGGGCTGTGTCCCACCTCTCGTTCTCTATACTCATTCATAAGCCAACCCCCATCTCTGGTGCTTCCTTTTTTTACTAAAAAAATTTGGCTTATGAACGAGTATATACGGTACGTATTACAGAAAAACATATTTTAGGAATATTTTATAGAGTTTTAATTGGAACTATGTCTTGCAGCCTTCTACCCATAAAGACAGTTGTCTTGGTAATCATGTATCAAACTGTGCAAGACTCATAAGGAGGGAAACATTAAAGGTAATAAATGCTAAATACTTCCTAAAATGAACTAAAATAGAAAAACTAAACATAAAATCACCAGGGCTTTAAAATCCATTATATCAGGCCCTCCCAGGGCTAAAAGCAAGTGCTACATGTCTCACTGGCAAGCTGAAAAGTACTCCTAATCAGTGGTACACAAATCTCATTTCTAGTCCTGCTTGTTGATGAAATGTTGGATTTCAAAGCTATGACATTTTTATGTATCTAGAAAAGCTGCTACTGGCCCAAGACTAAATCTTGCCAATCCTAGTTTTTGGGGTAGGTAATTTTGGGGACAATTACACATTTTGAGACATGGGGGCAAAGGAAATATTTCTCTTGGAGGAGGCTTAAAAAAAAAAAGAAGCTCTTTAAAACTGCGGAGGAGTATGGAATGTCAAAAAGAGCTCCTGGGAAATGGAATACAGTTAAGTGATGCATTCATAAGCTTGTGATAAAATGAGTGTTTTCCATTTTTCACACTGATATGACCTCCACATACATAGCATATGCATATTTTATAATTAATATTCTTTCTATGATTTTTTGGAACACTGGTGATGTTTTTCCTATTTATCACTTTATTCTCAGATTGGCAGAGCACAGCTTTCTTTTTCATTAAATAATTGGATAAAACAAACAAAATCATTTCCCTCGGAGAAAAATAACAAATTTAAATTATAGAAAAATATGTTCCACAAAACCCAAAATGCCACATGCTATTTCTCTTCCTTCTTTAACTTTAGACTCTCACAGCTAAGTATAATGCTCAAAAAAATTCACTTACATTTTTGGGCACTGACCCTGAAAATACATGATTGCCTTTATGCACATGAATAGTCCCATTCAGTGGGCCTGCTCATGTGTGCAAACTTAAATGCATGTGTTTAAGTGTGTATAGAATTGCGGCTGTGGAGAGAAGTGTCATGGGCAGAAAGGCCCCCTAATATACAGTCTGGTTTTGCACTTCTCAAAATAACTTTTTTTTAGCATGTGCATAGCTCAACACTCATGTCTGCTACAATAAACCTTTGTTTGCAGTGGTGTTGTAGCTGTGTTGGTTCCAGGATATTAGAGAGACAAGGTGGGTGAGATAATATCTTTTATTGGACAACTTCTGTTGGTGAAAGAGGCAAGCTTTTAAGCTTACACAGAGCTCTTCTTCAGGTCTGGATTAAATAAACATAAGCTTTTCAAACTGTCATGGACAGAATGGTTTTTGGGACCTAATTTTCAGAAGCTGGGTGCTCAGCATTTTCTGCAAATTAGGCCCATGTAAGGTGTCTCAGTTTGGTATCCAGAAATTGCGGCACCTAAAATTCAGATCATATATTTTAAGACCAGAAGGGACCATCATCTAGTCTGATGTGTTATATAACACACAACATGGAATTTCACCCAGTGATTCTTACAGTGGAGGCAATTATCTTTCCTATTATGTAGGTGAATATTATTCAAGCCCAATATTTTGTGGCTGAGCTGAATAGCCTTTATGCGTGGCCCTGAACACTCTGTGAGATTTTGAGATGGAGATTTTAGATAACAGTTCTGCAGCAAAGAGAAGACAGAGCCATGATTTTACTTGGATAATAAAATACAGGTTTCAAACAGATAAGTAGATTATTCATGCGAAATTGCTGAAATAAAATACTTAAACACTTAAAACTCAAAAAACAAAAACAAAAAAACCTTACCTCCTGTTCTTCAAAAATGGGCTGATATTTCTCAAGTGACAATTTTTTAAGGATACTAGTCAGCTCATCTTTAATAACAGAAAAGAAAAAGAAACAATGTTTAAAACAATTCAATTTTGGTAACCTGTGGGGAAAATATATTGAACTTTAACTGATGAAGATATACAGATAATTAAAGCAAACATTCCAGGAACTCACTCATACAAAATTGCAAAACAAGATTGTCTTTATTCTATGCATATACACTAGGTGAAAATGCATCTCACACCCATGACCTACTATACTGAACTGTACTTGTTAGACATCTAGTCTTACCTTTAACTACATTTTACATACATTTATGTTATGATGGAAGTTGGAAGTAAGCCCCCAAGCCTGGATGACTACGATTTCTATGTGTCTTCAAACTCAGGTTCCAATAACCTGTCTGGAAGTTCAGTCACATTAGCTATTTTTCCCATCACTGATCTCCCTCCCAGGCTGGTCACAAAAAAGGGAGGTATGGGTCATTCAAACTACAAAATACAGAAAGCTCATACTGGCTGGAGGTGGTGGGGCGAAAGGGGTACAAAAGAGGCCTTTATGATTACGATACCCCACATCCATCCTTCTTCCTCCCACCGCATCCTGCCCCATGATATTTAATGCTATATTTATTTCTAAGTTCAACATATTGAAAACTATCCTTTAGAATGGTCTCTTTTTTTCTTAAGGTAGTCTATCTAAGCAATCTAATCATCATGAATTAATAACATTTCACAAAGCTGGTTTCTACACACAGAGAGACTGGGGCATGATCTTAGACTGGAGTATGATCTGTGATGTTAACTTTTAACTGTAAGGGAGAATGTGATAAAAAAAATTGTATTGACCTGTGTGTATATTTTGTAGGGCAAGAGAAATAACTGTAATCTTTATATTTCATTTTTACACTTCTCCAGCCATATCTGAGTGTAGTTTAAATGGTGCTTATTCCTTCATCCTTGGGAATTCTGAAGTGCGCCCTTGTGACACTGACAGACTGGTCAACTTGGGTATGACCCATAACAACTTAACAAGAGGCTCTGAAATGTTATCAAGACAATGTACTTGTATATGAATTTCAAAGAGATGCTCTAGACCAGTAATCACTAACCCATTTATTTGTAGCAATAGAAATCAAGGGTAGATGCTAAGTGTATTTGTCTGTGTTTACCTGTATCTTGTTAGAAGTTTAACAATGTAACCAGATTAGTTTATAGATGCTAATTCCCTTTCATGTCTTAACTGCTTTATAATATGCATGCCAATGGGTCAGTTAATCTTAAAATCAAAGATGTACGATACTGCATAATACTAACCATATTATCTATATTCTCTTCAACTTAATTGTCTATGCTATAATGAACTGCTGGCTAATTGCCTTATGTGAATGAATACAACTAGTTTACCTGTATATGCATAGGAAATAGAAGATTAACTGCAAAGCAACAATCTGCACTGCTTATTCTTCCATAGGGGAGGGGGAGAGTGCCCTGCTGTGACAAGAGGCTTGTCAGACTGTTAGGGAACTATAGAGGAAAGCCCCACACCTGATCCTGACATTTATAGTCTGCTTAAACTTTGAACAGGGAAAGTCTGAGTCATAAGACAGAGATTTTCCAAATAATGTTTTGGAATAACATGGAAATGAACAGAAAGACTTGAAGAGACTCTACCCCTGGACTGTCTATTGGACTATAACTTTTTAGATTGATTCCAGAAAGACTTGTATAAATCAGCAGCCTCACCATCTCTGCTATGAAACTGACCTAAGGATTTCACACATATATGTATGTAAATTGATCTTTTAGCCTTTTGCAACTCTTTCCTTTCTTTTTCCTTTTATTATTAAACCTTTAGTCTTTTAAATTACTAAAGGACTGGCATCTGCGTGATTATTGGGTAAGATCTGAGACTCATATTGACCTGGGAATAAATGTCCGGTCCTTTGGGATTGGTGAACCTCACATATGGTGAATCCAGTTTTCAGTAACCACTCACTATATTAGATTTGGCTGTCTAGATGGGGACCAAGGGATGGAATGCTTAAAGGGGATTGTATTTGGCTTCTTGTTAATCAATGCGGTGTTACAGAAGCTGTTTTGTTACTGGCTTGGTGAATCTCATTATAGAATAAACTACCAGATTTGGAGATTATCTTCCCTATTCCCTGCAGTCTGCCCTGACTGTAGCATTCTCAGTGTGGCCCATCCAGGCACTTGGTCACAGGCACAGCCCCATCAAGCTTTGATTCTATAGTGCAACTGACGCTCCTGCCTACCACAAATTCCCCTCCTCTAAACATGTCTAGAATCTTAAAGCAGGTGTTGAATGCTGACAGCCCTTGATTTAGAAGCACATATGGGCCCCACTGGAAGCATTTTTCTTCTACTAAGATCCCTTTTAGAAAATAGACAGTTGCCTCTGTGCTAAGTGGAAGCAGACTTTGTGGCCTGGCAGGTTGGCTTCCCTTTGGAGGTGAAATCAAGGATGCCAAGTCAGGATATTTTCAAGTTATTTATTTACACTCTATACACTTGCTCTTGAACTGCAGTGGGTCACAAACAACATACGTGCAATTCCCTCCCTCAGGAATCTCAGCCCTAACTCTACTGCCTGGTTCCCAGGAAGCCACTCTGCTCCAAGCAATTATCTCTAGTTAGAAAGATTAGGGCAGAAAGCAAACCACACTTGCTGTTTTCAACAACTATCCCCAAAGAATCTCCATCGCAAATATAACAAAAATACAGCATTTATTCAAAGACTGTACACTATTCACATGCTAAGAAAAAGAATTTGTAAGAGTATGTGTTAACAGCACCACTCAGTAATTCCTGACATAATAGTAACTACCTTCCATGTCTTGCAGTTTTCTTTCATGAGGGGAAAAGACAATTACCTTTTCCGTACTGGTGTTCTTCGAGATGTGTTGCTCATGTCTATTCCACAATAGGTGTGCGTGCTCGCCACGTGCACCGGTGCCGGAAGTTTTTCCCCTAGCAGTACCCGTAGGGGAGCGCCCCAGCGACCCCTGGAATGGTGCCTCTATGGCGTGGTATAAGGGGCGCTGCGCACGCCCTCCTCCCTCAGTTCCTTCTTGCCAGACAACTCCGAGAGAGGGGAAGGAGGGTGGGATGTGGAATGGACATGAGAAACACATCTCGAAGAACACCAGTTACGGAAAAGTAACTGTTTTTTCTTCTTCGAGTGATTGCTCATGTGTATTCCACAATAGGTGATTCCAAGTTATATCTGTCGGAGGTGGAAAGGAGTTCACAGACTCTCGGGACAGAGTACAGCCCTGCCAATCCCAGTGTTCTCCCTGGTTTGGGGGACGATCGCATAATGCGAGGTGAACGTGTGAACCAAAGACCATGTGGCAGCCCTAAAAATGTCCTGAACGGGGACATGGGCTAAAAAGGCAGCTGACGAGGCTTGCGAGACTGTGCCTTCACAATTGGCGGCGGACCTAACCACTGAGCAGCTACGCCGTGAGGTGGAGTGCTGCTAGGTTGGGGTGGAGGCGGTCCTGGTCCTGGGAGAGCAGGTCCAGGCGGGACGGCAACAGCCACGGCGGGGCGACTACCAGGCTTGTGAGAGTCCCGTACCAATGTTGCCTGAGCCATGCCGGGGCAATCAGGAGGACCTGGGCCCTGTCCATTTTTATCTTCTCCAAGACCTTGCCAATCAATAGGATTGGGGGAAAGGCATAGAGAAGCTGGCCTGACCAGGATAGGAGGAAGGCATCAGAGATGGCGTCCGCACCCCCCCCCCAGAACAGAAGTGGGGACACTGGCAGTTCTGCCGTGCCGCGGCCAACTGGGGAGTGCCCCACTTTTGGAAAATCCTGTGCACCACCTCTGGGTGTAGTGACCACTCATGCTGAGAGGAGAAGTCTCAGCTCAGGCGATCCGCCCACGAGTTCCGGGCGCCCGGTAAGTGGCGGGCTTCCATGCAAATATTGTGGGCTATACAGAGGTCCCACTGCCTGAGGGCTTCCTGGCAGAGGAGCAGGCCCCACTTTGCCTGCTGATGTAAAACATTGAGGCTGTGTTGTCAGTGAGAACCCTGAACCACTCTGCCCTCCAGGTGCGAGTGGAAGGCCGTGCATGCCAGATGGGCTGCCCTGAGCTCCTTGACGTTTACATGCAGGGCAAGGTCCTGCGCGGACCACAGACCTTGGGTCTGAACGTTCCTCACATGGGCTCCCCACCCCAGATCTGACGTGTGAGACACCAGCTCCACTGATGGGGGCCTACCCCTAAACGGGACCCCATGGAGCATGTTCCCCCAGGGAGGACCACCATTGTAGGGAGGCGATCACTGGTTCGGGCACAGTGAGGACCTTGTCCATCCTGTCTCTGGACTGGGAGAACACCAAGGCCAACCAGGGCTGGAGGGGCCTCATCCTGAGTCTGGCTTGGTGAACCACATATGTGCACGCCAACATGTGACCCAGGAACCGGAGGCACGCTCTGGCTGTGGTCACGGGGAACCTTGTGACTGTGCCGATGAGCTCCCTTAGGGTCTCAAATCTGTCCAGTGGGAGGGAGGCCCTGGCCAATGTCGCGTCCAGGACTGCCCCAATAATCTCTATGCACTGCACTGGGACTAACGTGGACTTGGTGTTGTTTACCAACAGGCCCAGAGTGGTGCGTGTGGACAGGAGGAGTGACATGTGATCCCGCACCTGCAACCTGAAGCTGCCCTTGACCAGCCAGTCATCGAGATAGGGGAAGATCTGGGAGCAGTGGACAGGCCAAATGGGAGGACCGTACATTAGTAGTGTTTCTGCCCAACCGTGAAACAGACGAAACATCTGTGCCCCTTGAAAATATGAATGTGGAAGTACGCGTCCTGCAGATCGAGGGCAGCATACCAGTCCCCAGGATCCAGGGAGGGGATGATGGTGACCAGAGAGACCATGCGAAACTTGAGCTTTACCATGTACTGGTTCAGGCCTCACAGGTCCAGGATGGACCAGAGCCCCCCTTTGGCCTTCGGGATAAGGAAGTAGCAGGAGTAGAAGTCCTTGTGTCTGAACTCCGCTGGCACCACTTCCACTGCTCCTAGGCCAAAGAGTTGTCCCACCTCCTGCTTGAGCAGTGCCTCATGAGAGGGGTCCCCCCGGAGGGATGGGGATGGAGGGTGGGTGGGCGGTGTAGAGGTAAACTGGAGGGTGTAGCACCGGGAGACGGCGTTGAGGACCCATCGGTCCAAAGTCAGCCGCGACCATTCCAGGAGAAAAGCACACAACTGGTTGGAGAAGGGAAGCTTTATTGTGGGTGGATCTCTGGTACAAACCGGTAAGTCACCCCCGGGCGTCCCGTCAAAACTGACGCTTTCCAACCTGTTTGCTCTTGGAGGGCCCAGGCTGGGGCACAGACCGGGATTGCCTCTACGAGCATTTCTTATAGTCCCTTGACTTTTTATAAGGGGGCTCATATTTAGCGTGGGTGGCCTGAGTGGGAGCCTGCTGCGGCTTAAACTTGGTCCTGGCCAGAGCTGGGACATAGAGGCCCAGGGTCTTAAGCTTTTAGCGGGAATCTTTCCATACAATTTCACGTCTGTCTGTTCGGCAAACAAGGCCTTGCCATCGAATGGAAGGTCCTGTAAGGAGTTCTGCGACTCGCTGGTAAGCCCAGACAGTAGGAGCCACGACGCCCTCCTGATGGACACTGCGGAGGCCATAGACCTTGCAGCCGTATCCACAGCACCCGACACTGCTTGAAAGGCCGCCCTGGCAGTCGCTGTACCCTCCTCCACCACAGCCTTGAAATCCTTCTTATCACACTCTTGGAGGGAGTCCTCGAATTTGGGCAGAGAGCCCCACAAGTTGAACTCGTATCTCCCCAGGAGGGCTTGGTGGTGCGCCACCCTTAATTGGAAAACTGAGGATGAATAAACCTTTCTCCCAAATAGATCCAGTCTCCTTGAGTCTTTATTCTTAGGAGTAGGGGCTGGTTGGCTCTGCCTCTCCCTGTGGTTGACTGATCAACCACCAGGGAGTTGGGGGCAGAGTGGGTGTACGGGTATTCATGCCCCTTGGCGGGCATGAAGTACTTCCGTTCCGCCCTCTTAGAGATGTGGGGCAAGGAAGCCAGGGCTTACCACAAGGCATCTGAATCTTTGCCACTCCTTCATGGAGTGGGAGGGCCACCCTGCGCGGCACTGAGACCAAGAGGACATTGAAGTGGGAGCCCGAGGGTTCCTCCACCTCCTTGGCTTGAAGGTTAAGGCTTGATGCCACCCTTTTCAACAGTTCCTGGTGGGCTTTAGAGTCCTCATGCGGGACAGGCGGAGGAGGGGCCATAATCGCTTCAGCGGGAAGGATGAGGGGATGGGGGTACAGTACTCTGCGTACCCACCGGTGCCGCAGGCACCACATCTTGGTTCCCTTCCAGGCGCAGAACCGGTGATGAATGCCCCACCGACTCCTTCCTGGGAGGCTGAGATAGGGAGGCCAACCGAGCAAGCCTCCACCGGGGGCTGCGTCAGGGGCCACGGAGCCCATTGGTACCACGGTGCCGGCCAAGGAGCCCGGTGCCACTGCACCTGCTGTGGCACCGGTGGAGCAGGCTCTTCAGCCTGACTAGCCTGTCCCAATGACTGATGAGTGCGAAGGGAGGCCAAACTGGCATATGACCTGCCACTATCCCGGGACCAGGAGGAGCGGTGGTGTCGGGAACGGTGCCGACCACGAGACCATGATCCCGGCATGGAGGAGCGGGAGTACCGCCGGTAGAGCTGCTCTGCGATCGGCTCCAACGGACAGATCCGCAATGGCGAGGTGCCAGCGACTGACGCCCAGGACTCCAGGAGCGGTGCCGCAGCAATGACCTTGAGCGAGACTAAGAATGGGAACAGCGTAGATGCCTGTACCACGAAGGGCTATGGTAGCCTCTCGGAGACAAGTACCTCCGGTGCCATCTGTCCCAGTCTCGACTGGGCACGCTCTCCTCGTGAGGTCTACAGTCCCTCAAGGCGAAGCATTGCCTGGAACCCCTGCCCGTCGGTACTCAGCCAGACAACCTGGTGGGGGTCAACAGGGGCCAGGGGGTGACTGCGGGGATCCAAGCGGTGGCTTGCCTCTGGACCAGGGAGCCAACAGTGGCAGTGCCCCTGGTACCGGCAGAGGCATAATGTCCCAGGCCGCTTGCAGGGCCTCTGGCGTGGAGGGCACCCAGATGTCCGGGGAGGTCGGCACAGAGTGGGCCAGGCTACTCTGCTCAACTTGAGTCGGAGGCCAGAAGCCCAGCGGGAACCAAGAACTGCCCAACTTGGGTCTAGTCTCTCCCCTGGTATTACTCGGGTGTCTCAGCAGAGAAGACCTCTTCTTAGCTTTCTTGGAGTGTCCCGCAGACAGGGAGCAGTGTCTGCTGGTGGAAGGCACCGACGCGTTGCCATGCACCAACGCTGCGGTGCTCGGTGCTGACTCGGAGTGGCGCACCAGAGTCGGGGTCAAGGCCGACTCCATCAAAATAGCTCAGAGCCGAATGTCCGGTTCCTTCTTGGTCCAAGGCTTGAAGGATCTGCAAATGTTGCAGCAATCGCTGAGATAGGTTTCCCCCAGACAGTGTAAATAGTCCGCATGCGGATCACTCATGGGCATCGGCTGCTTGCAAGTGTCGCATGACTTAAAGCCCGGGGCATGTCCCAACCCAGGTGCACTAAACTATCTCTAAATAAACTACTTTAACTACAGGTACTACTAACTATGAACTAACAGAGTCCAAGAGGGAATCTGCAGCCAAGCTGGAGCAGAGCAGTTCCGATGCACTTTCACTGGCGGCAAGAAGGAACTGAAGGTGGCGGTAGCGCGCAGCATCCCTTATACTGCGCCATAGAGGCGCCACTCCAGGGGTTGCTAAGGGCGCTCCCCTACGGGTACTGCTAGGGGAAAAACTTCCGGCACTGTTGCACATGGCGAGCACACACACCTATTATGGAATGCACATGAGAAAAATAGAAACAGTTTTATAGGTACTGATACCAACTATGTATACCAAAATGAAGCAGCCTCTATAAGAATCAACTTATCCAATTTAAAGTGCATTGTTTGTTTAAGGGTAATATGAAGTTGCTTTTTCTTAATTTCAGTTATTGCCTTTCATTATTTTACAGTACTACATTATTAAGACTGTTACCATTAATTTTAGTATACAAACAAATAATGCATTCAAGTGAATAGTATGCTACTTCTGATTATATATTGCTAATAATTTAATCAATCAACCATTGAGCCTAACAATGACTCAGTAACTATTCAAATTATGTTATGACAGAAAGAGCATTTCCCATGTAACAATCATCTCAAAGACAATGATTGCTAGTTAAAAAAAACAAAACTATGTAATACTCATATATCAGAGAGACAGTTGTTTTTTATTATTGTTGAGGGCTACCAAATATGAGAAAACTTATCATGTCCACCTAGGGCTGGGAGAATAATAGATTTGTTGGTTCAGCCAGAAAACCAAAAACTCAGAGTAGTGGGGTAATCCCAACTACACGTGCATAATGAGTGGTAACAGCTAATTTAGAACTTCAAGAAAGAGATCTTGGAGTCACAGTGGATAGATCTCTGAAAACTTCAGCTTAGTGCACAGCAGCAGTAAAAAAGGCTAACAGAATACTAGAAACTATTAGAAAAGGGATAGAAAGTAAGGCAAGAAAATATCATAATGTCACTATATAAATCCATGGTGAACCCACACCACTTTGTCCGGTTCTAGTTGCCCCATCTGAAAAAGGAAACAGTGGGACTGGAAAAGGTTCAGAGAAGGGCAACAAAGATGATAAAGGGTATGGAACAACTTCCATATGAGGAGAGACTAAAAAAGACTAGTGTTATTCAGCTTAGAAAAGAGACAACTAAAATGGGATATGATCAAAGTCTAACATCATGAATGGTACGGAAAAAGTTAATAGTGAAGTGTTATTTACTCTTTTCCACAATACAAAAAATCAGGGGTCACCCAATGAAATTAATAGACAGCGGTTTAATACAAACAAGAGGAAGTACTTTTTCACACAACACACAATTAACCTGTGGAACGCATTGCCATGGGATGTTGTGATGGCCAAAAAGTATAACTGGGTTCAAAAATGAACTAGGTAAGTTCATGGAGGATAGGTCCATCAATGGCTATTATCAAGATGGTCCGGGATGCCTCCCCATGATCAGGCAACCCTAAACCTCTGACTACCCAAAGCTGGAAGACGAACATGGGTTGGATTATTCCCACTGTCCTGTTCTGTACACTCCCCTGAAAATCTGGTAGGATAGTGGGCAAGATGGACCATTGGTCTGGCCCAGAATTGCGGTACTTCTCTTCTTGAATATTCAATATTGTTCAAAAAAATGTTATTCGTATTTGTCAGCAAATTGGAAAAGGTCTGGTCAACTTCCGAAAACTGTGTATGTGTGTGTCTGTCTATCCACAATAATCTTTAGCCTAATGGTTAAAGTACTTGCCTGGGATGTGGGAAACTCATTTTAGAATCCCCACTCTGCAGAAGGACTTCTAAACTCAGATCTCCCTCCTCCCAGATGAGTAGCCTAACCACCAGGTTATAGGCTATTCTGGGGAGGATTGCTCTCAATCTTTCCTTCTGAAGCTGTTCCACTTTGTATAAAAAGATACAATTATTCACTGGGTCAGAGTCACAGACGCAGTGATTCTACAGCATGATGATTAAATCACTCTCTTGGGAGGTGCAGGAAATGTGATTCAAATCTTCTCTCTGCCTGACTCAGATGAGCAATTTGACTCCGCATCTCCTACCTCCCAGGTGAGTGACTTACTCACCAGGGTATAGAGAATCCTCAAGCATTCCTTAGCATCAAAGAACTTTCTTACCGAAGTCTTTTAGATTTTTGTTTCCTTATTTTATGTTTCAGTTTTAAAAGACGATATAAGAATAGCCTAACGTATTTTAGCCAAAAATATGGGAAAAAAACAGAACACATATTATAACAGCCTCAGAAAAATAAATGAATTATATCTCAGCCGGACAGGAGAAAAAAAATAAATCTTTCTCATGGTGCTGCAAGTGAGATATGTTGCATAACTCCAACAGTATCAATTTTCCACACATCAAGAATAAATTTCTAAACTCCAATAACTTGAGTGCTTAAGGGCTTGTTCTTCTTAGAAAAACAGTAAATATTTATTTTTGGAAAAATCAGTCATTAATAATTCCAAATGACTGACCCTCCATTGAAATTGTTTTAGGACACTTTGAAAATTAAAAATATCAAGTTTCAAAGTCAAGATAAACATATTTCTTATTCTCATAACATGCAGCTTTGTTACATAAAATGCTGCCTTCTGTACATTAATCTTATTCAGATCTGCTTTTAAATATTTGGGGCCAGATTCCCTGCTCAAGTTCTGATCTCTTTGCAATGCTTGAGCTGCTTTGTGCAATTTATGTCAATCATAGTTTGCATAGGGTCCATTAGTGAAGGGCTGGGACAGATTAAGAATACAGAAGCCATAACTGGCTTCCTAACAACCCTTCCCTTTCTCGTGCACGACAAAGACCTTGGTACATGACACAATCTGATTACTGAATTTCAACCTGTGGGCTTGGGTTTCCCTTGCAAGATCTGGAGAAATTAAAACTTGGAGGCCTTGATAGCTAAAAATCTTTTTTCAAACACATTTTGAAATTTTATCACAATCAGATAAATATTTAAACTATATCAACAGAGTTCTACAAATAGTCATCTCTGTTAATATTAGACTGGACACATTGTCCTAGCCGTTTCTGTAGTTTCGTCTCCTCATCTGATCTTTCTGCCATTCTACCAAAAAAGACAATTTAATTTGAGAAGCTAAAGTAAAATAAGCAACCAAACTGAAAATTACAAAAATGTAAATTATGGAATTACACAATTATAATAATAATATTATTGTAAAAACATATACCTTGGAGATCCTACAGACTTACTTTAAATAATGACACTTGCAAGCCTCTCACAAACGTTCTTCTCTTTATATTTTCTTCTTCCACTTTTAACTATCTTTTTCTTTCCCCCATTAATACAATCACACCAAATAGGACTTAAAAGGGTAATTTGAGAGTAATGAATATAAATCAGAAATTTGGAACTGTAGAAAGCTGATAAGGGAAGCAAAGAGACACAAGGAGAAATATATGGCCAGCAGAATTAAGGACAATAAGGAGTTTTAAAAATATATTAGAAGCAAACAAACAAAAATCCTGACAATGGTATTGGTCAATTACTAGATGGAAATGGTAGAATTATCAATAATAATGCAGAAAAGTCAAACATCTTCAGTAAAGATTTCTGTTCCATATTTGGGGAAAAAATAGATGATGGTAATGATAATATTCTTTCCATTCCTCTAATATCTCTGGAGGATGTTAAACAAAAGCTACTAAAGTCAGACATTTTTAAATTAGCTGGTCCAGATAACTTGCGTCTAAGAGTTTTAAAAGATCTGACTCAGGAGTTTGTTGGACCATTAACATTGATTTTCAAATAGTCTTAGAGCACTGGGGAAGTTCCAGAAGACTGGACGAAAGCTAATGTGCGAATTTTTAATATGAATAAACGGGACTTCCTGGGTAATCATAGACTTGTAAACCTGATATCAATCTTGGACAAGATAAAGGAGCAACTGATATGGGACTCGATTAATAAAGAATTAAAGGAGGATAATGTAATTAATACAAATCAAAATGGCTTTATGGAAAATAGTTCCTGTCAAACTAATGATATATTTTTGTGATGAGTATCAACCAAACTTGTAATAAGGTAAGAGTGTTGCAATGATACATTTAGACTTCTGTATGGTGTTTGACTTGGCACCCAAACAAGATTTTGATGAAAAAAATTGAATGATATTAAATTAACAAGGCCCACATTAAATGGTTTAAAACTGGCTAACTGATAGCTCTCAAAATTTAACTGTAAACAGAGAAAAATCATCAAGTGGGTGTGTTTCTAGTGGGGTCCTACAGAGATGAGTTCTTGGCCCTACGCTATTTAACATTTTTGTCAATTACCTGGACGAAAACATAAAATCATCACTAATAAAGTTTTCAGATGACACAAAAATTGGGGGAGTGGTAAATAATTAAGATGATAGGTCACTGATAAACAGCAATCTGGATCACTTGGTAAACTGGGCACAAGGAAACAATATGCCTGTTAATATGGCCAAATGTAAATGTATTCATCTAGGAACAAAGAATATAGGCCATACTTAGAGGATGGGGAACTCTATACTGGGAAGCAGTGACTCTGAAAAAGATTTGTGAGTCATTGTGTATAATCAACTGAGCATAAGCTTCTAATACAACATTGTGGCAAAAGAGTTAATGAGATCCTGAGCAGCATAAACGGGAATCTCAAATAAGACTCAAGAGGTTATTTTACTTCTGTATTTAGCTATGGTCAGGGGCGGCTCTAGAGCCCAGCGGGGCAAGCACCCGCCTGGGGCGGCCCTTTCCCAGGGGGGCGGCAGGCTGGGCCGGTGGACCTGCCGCAGTCATGCCTGCGGGAGGTCCCCCGGAGCCCCGGGACGACCGGACCTGCCGCAGGCATGACTGCGGACGGTTCGCTGGTCCCGCGGCTCGGGGGCGCCTCCCGGGCATGATTGCTTGGGGCGGCCAAATTTGTAGAGCCGCCCCTGGCTATGGTGTGACCACTGTTGGAATACAGTGTCCAGTTCTGGTGCTCACAATTCAAGAAGGATGTTGATAAATTGGAGAGGGTTCAGAGAAGAGCCATGGGAATGATTAAAGGATTAGAAAACATGCCTTATAGCTATATCTCAAAGAGCTCAATCTATTTAACTTAACAAAGGCAAAGATAAGGGGGTCATTTGATTACAGTCTCTTAAGTATCTACATGGGGAACAAATATTTAATAATGGATTCTTCAATCTAGCAGACAAAGGTATAACATGATCCAATGGCTGGAAGTTGAAGCTAGAGAAATTCAGACTGGAAATAAGGTGTAAATTTTTGACAGTGAGGGTAATTAATCACTGGAACATTTTACTAAGAGTCACAGTGGATTCACTGTGGATTCACCATCACTGACAATTTTTAAATCTAGGATGAATGTTTTTCTATGCTCTAGGAATTATTTTGGAAAAGTTCTATGGCCTTTGTTATACAATTGGTCAAACTAGATAATCACAATGGTCCCTTCTGGCCTTAGCAGTTATGAAATCCCTCTCAGTTTTACAAAAACTCAAAATAAAATAAAAGATATCTTGAAGGACTGATTCTTCCTTTAAGTCCCTCTTGGGAGCATCCTTGTTTACAAATGATGTGTGCTTCAATGTTGTGGACAACTCAGGTAGCAGTCATCTTAATCCTTGTTTTCATTAGACACTTTTACCTCAAGTTAATTGACTGCCAATTAATTCAACATACTTAACATATTTCTAAAAGCTGGTGAGGACACTTCCCACACATTTGATCCATGCTACAAATGTTTGTTCTATACCGTAGGCTGATCCCCAAGGTAAAGTCTAGTGTAGACATCCTTAGATCTTTAAAAGGAAAGGGTCAGATTGCGAATGCTTACTCATACTGGTCAGCAGTAAAATCTAAACGTTTTATTATTATAGGAGAAGATAAGGTTAATTAAGAACCCCCATTTGTACCTTATATCCCTTTTTTCCTCAGTTCCTTAACTAGTTCTCTCATTTCTCTGAACAATCTCAGTGTAATAGGTGATAAATCCTGAAATATCTGGATTTTGGGGTTTCACAGATGATATTGTGCTCTCTAGCCCTTTTTCATCAGAACTTTTTTGTTGATAATAATGTATAATTTTATCAGTTATGTCACTGGAGGGAAAGAGGGCTCTGAAGGATCTATCAACTAATACTTCTACTGTGCTCAGATTTAAAGCCCCCTATCAATGACGTTCTGCATGAGAGAGATTACCTTTCTCCAAGTTTTCACAAACTCCTTTTACTCTCACATGGTTTCTTCTTTCATGATTCTCTATGTCAGAGGTTCTCAAACTATGGACAAGTTTTTGGTGGTCCCCCAACTGGTTGCCTAAAAAGAAACCAGACAAATCGTTTAAGCACTATGCTCCCTATAACTATATTATAAGAATATGTGCAAATCAACTGCCTAATTTTCTTTTGTGTGAAATAAAGAAAATCTTAAATATGGTAACAAGTCCTTTGCATTTATTAATTTTGCTTATCATAAGACTTCTGAGTGTGCGTGCACTACCACTGAGTAAGCTCAGCGCTGCGGCTCTGGCACTGCCATAGGGTCTCTGAACCCTTATGTCACTGGAGGTGAGGAAGCTTACAGTGCCACAGCACTACTGGTGTAGCCAGAGAGCCTTAATCCTCAAGCTCAGAGCAGAGCTTCTGTGAACAATGTTACTGTAGTACAGAAGCATCAAGTCTGGGATTGTGACACAGTTCCAGCTTTTTGTAAGGGGAGCAGTTTGGATGCCAGATTTGAAGAGTTTCAGCTGGTTCTAAGGCCTTCATGGATGTGGTTAACCTGTCAGTCAGTGTTCAGAATGTGGTTGAGGTCCATTACAGGACAGGCTTGCCAACTTTCTGACTGCAGAAAACCGAACACTCTTGCCCCGCCTCTTACCCCCAGTCCCAGACCCAGACCCGCTCCTATTCTGAGGCCCAGCCACCACTTACTCCATCCCCCCCACTTCCTCCGTTGCTCGCTTTCCCCCCACTCTTGCTCACTCGCTCATTTTCACCGGGTTGGGGCAGGGATATGGGAAGGGGTGAAGGCTCCGGCCGAGGGTACAGGAGATGGCTCCGGGCAGCGCAGAGGGGTTTGGAGTGCGGAAGGGGGCTCTGGGCTGGGGCAGTGGGCTTGGGATGCAGGAGAGGGCTCTGGGCTGAGTCCGAGGGGTTCAGAGTGTAGAAGGGGGCTCAGGGCAGGGGTGAGGGCCCTGCCCTCTCTTGCAGGCGCTGCCCCCACAGCTCCCATTGGTCATGGTTCCCAGGCAATGGGAGCTGCGGAGCCAGCACTCAGGGCAGGGGCTGCGCGCGGAGCCTTCCTGGCCGCCCCTGCGCCTAGGAGCCAGAGAACACGTTACCGCTTCTGGGAGCCACGCAGAGCCAGGGCAGGCAGACAGCCTGCCTTAGCCCTACTGCACCGACAATCACACTTTTAACGGTCCAGTCAGTGGTACTGACCAGAGCCACCAGGGTCCTTTTTCGACTGGGCGTTAGTAGGAGCCTTTTCAACTGGGCATTAGTAGGTCCTCTCTATAACAGCCAGTCTGCAGTACAAGAACAGTTAGCAAGGCAAATTCTGCTCCCCTTTACGCTAATATAAATTGGAAGTCACTCCACTAAAGTAAACGGAATTAAACCACCAACATAAAATTAGAATATGTGAAAGCAAAATCAGTCCTGACTTTCTCAAAATGAATAAAGTGTATCAACAGAAATGATATAAAACAGTTAGGGATGTTTTATCTAAAATTCTAAGAGGACTCATATATTAACAATCCAATTTCCAGAAATATCAAAATCAACTATTTTCTATTTTCAATAGCGTAACAGGGTAATTTTTATCAGGACAGTAGCTTAGACCCAAAATTTCAATTTAAAAAATGTAATCTAACTAGGAAAGTCCTAAACATTTTAAACAGTTCTTTAAAATCCCTCACTCTCTCAAAGAATAATAAATCAATAAAATAAATATAATGCACTGCTACAATTAAAGAGGATTAGTACCTGCTGACATCATCAATCCAAACTGTCATAACATAATGTAGTTTTTAAATGAATTTGTTAAATAAAAAGAATCATGTCAATTTCAGTTCCATATGGAACATAATCAAAAGGGCACTTGCTACTCTCAAATTACACTGTGCAAAGTGTAGAAAAGAGGATTTACAGTAGAGGATGTCGGGCAGAGCAGCTCTGCTACATGACTGACCCTGCCCGTCACACACCGAAGAAACTCTTCCATGTGGATGGGACTCAAAGGCTTTGAGGGCTGGAGCAGTTGAAGAGTTAAGGAGCTGCCAATCTTAAACGCCTAGAAACAGAATATTTTTAAATTTCTAAAAAGGAAACAAGACTCATTTTTTCCCCTCATACACAAAACCAGTATCATTATGGCTTCTAAAACTTTGTTTTCTTGACTATAGTGATCTACTCACCTTCATCGGTAATAGTTCCACTGCTGGAGCCACCATTGCTCTTGGCTTGTCTGTGAGAGGAAGAGAGAGAGGACTCCGCATTGTGAACCTTAGGGGATGGAGATGGGGATGGCGATGGTGTGAGAGTTGGTGATGTGCTTTTAGATGTAGATGAGGTCCCAGATGGAGGTCTTTTGTTCATCTCCAGTTTCTGCTACAGTTAACAATAGAAATGTTTTTGTCAACTAAAACTACCATACAATTAATCATTATAATTAAGGCCCCAATTCAGCAAAGCAACTTAAACAGATCTTCAAGAGTGTGCTTATGTCCCATTGAAGTCAATGGAGCTGCACGAATTCACCCCAACTGAAAGTTTCACCCCAAAAGGAAAGGATATTTGTTAATCTCTCAGGATTGGAATAAAGCAATAATTCCCCACTCCAAACAAAAAGAGGTGTAAATGTTCATTTAAATAACTGTTTATAACATCTTAACTTTGGATACAATTTTTTCATTCACAGATTTAACTGAAACACTACCGATTTAAAAACATAATTTAGGCCCTGATTCAACAACATACTTAAGTTCATCTGCTTGACCATCGGTGACGTTATCTAATTAAAATCTGACCATGCAAATCATTGTTGCTATCACTGTTATACAATTGCAACAAATCTTATACAAAGTGTGATGTATGGCCAGAAAGGGTTAAGCGTCTCACAGACTAAATGACCCAGAGTCAACCATTAGCGAGTGTTAGAACAATATGTAAATGGTAATTAGGGCCACTCCATGGTAGGTAGACTAGAACTTTGAAATGCAAACCTGTATTGTTAGAAATTAGAGGTGATACTAATTGTATGTATGTGCTCATATCTTTTTTTCATGCTAGAGATGTAAACAGACACTTCCTGTCTGTCACTATAGCTGCTGATTCAAAGATCAACGGGAATATTAACATTTAGATTAAATTTGGATGAAATGATGTCATTATTTATATGTCTCTTTAAAGTTTGGGATAGACTGCCTAATGGATAAATTGCCTTATGTTAATCTACCTGGATAATTACCGGCAATGCTTAGGAAACAGATCTATTCAAAAGTCCCCATGATTGCCTATTGTTCGCCGAAGGACTCTGAGCTGTCACAAGAAGGCCTGAAACTGTATAAAGATGCAAACTTTAAAGTAGGTGGTGCACGGCTTCAGAGTAATTTATAAGATGAGGTTAATGGCTCTATTTGGCAGGGTCTGTTCAGAAACAGCTTGTGACAGCTTGCATTATATATGGGCCCAAGTCGACGCGGTGAGTTCGACTTCTCCGAGTTTGAACTATCGCGTCTAATCAAGACGCGATAGTTCGAACTCCCTGCGCGCTCCGGTCGACTCCGGAACTCCACCACCGCGAACAGCGGTGGCAGAGTCGACCTGGGAGCCGCGGAGTTCGACCCCGCCGCGTCTGGACGGGTAAGTAAGTCGAACTAGGGTACTTCGAGTTCAGCTACGCTATTCGCGTAGCTGAACTTGCGTACCCTAGTTCGACCCCGCCCCTTAGTGTAGACCAGGCCTTAGATTGATGCAAAGGGGCTATAAGGCACACATAAGACATTTAAGAACACTCCTGGTACAGGGGGCCTATATACCAGGTGGAAAACGGTTTTTTGCCACTTCTGGGTCACCTCCACAGAAGACACATAAATTCTGGGAGGGAGGAAGCATGGGGGCCATGGCTGGGCGTGGTTTTTTTATCCTAGCGATTCTGTATCTTTGCAGAAGTTCATATGGGTCATTGCTATAGGGCTGCAAGTTAGTGAAGCTCTTAGGCCAACCTAGCCTGAACCAGCCAGCAGATCTTGGAATTTATGGAGGGACAAATTTGCTCCCTGGTGCTTTGGAAGTTGTATTATTATTTATTAATATTACTAATATTATTACCCCCTTAGTCCTGCATGTCAAACATCCATGACTTACACAGTCTAATAAGATATTTGCTTTTTTTGCAGCAGCAGCTGCAAGTCCATGTCTAATTTTTTGTCTCACATTGAATCCCCAAATCCCTCTCTGTATTACCTCTTTCTATCCTATTATCTGTCATTTTGTTCTTCAGAGGGATTTTTTCTTCAAATGCATTGTCTGCATTTATCTAAATTAATTATATTCTCAGTGATTTATGCCCAGTTCTCTAATCCTTAGAGAAGGTTATTCTTCAATTGCTTTCCTTTCTGCGTGGCTTTTCTAATCTCTTCTAGTTTGATACTGCCTGCAAATTTGATCAACGTAAAATCACTACACCTCCTAGACTAGTCATTCTCAGGTTTGGGGCTGTGACCCTCAAGTTGGGCCATGAGTGGTTCTGTGACACAGACAAACTTCATTTTTATAATATGTAAAACTGTCAGAGCCTTTTTTTTCCAAACTAGAATGGTTACTTACCCTATGTAGCTGAGGTTCTTCAAGATATTGACTCTGACAGTAGGGGCAAATGCACTTAATGTGTGCAACAGGGGAATCTTTTGAGTAGCAGTGTCAGTTGGGGCCATGCATGCGCTTGTGTCCCCTCGTTCTCCCATGTGAGGGAACATATGATGGTGCGGCCACAACCTTCCCTGAGTTTCCTCCTTGCAATTCAAAGCCCATGTTTGCTGAGGGCTTCAAAAGAGAGAAGTTGTGGATTCCACAATTCCAACAACTCTCAAAGTTACTACAGGGTAAAGGACCATTCTTTATTATTCCAGTGTATTGGTGAGGATCACACTGTAAATGGCTGGCAAGCAGTATCCTTGTCAGATGGTGGGACTGAGGAGTTTCAGCTTCATTAGTCAAATAGTAACGTCAGTACTGCTCCCCCAAACTTAGCAAATGACCTAGCATCTAAGTCCAATGCGTAATGTTCAACAAGGTCAGTGGGTTACTCTGCACCACTGCCTTGCAGATTTCAGATAGCAATACATTTCAGAAGCTGGTGGAGGATGTTGCTTGAGCTCTGGTGGAGTGACCCTTAGAATTCAATAGGTCTAGACCAACCATCTAGTAACAAAGCGAGATGCTCTGTATTATCAACATAGATATTCTTTGTGACGAGATGGTCTGACTTATGGAATGGCTGGCTATCCCCAGTGTGACAAAGTCAGGCCAGACAGCTAGGAGAGAGTGGTGGAAGGCAGGTGTATCAGCGATAGAATGGTAAAGGCCCTTTTTCTTATGAGCTGAAAAGAGAATAGCTCAGGTCAGCTAGGGACACCTGAGTCCAATGAATGGCTGCCTGTGACATTTAAAATCCCCTCTTTCTTGTGAGAGAGAGAGAGAGAGAGAGGGCGGGGGGGAGACAAGCTGCAGCAAGGCTAGTAGCAGCAAGGAGAAAAGGCTTCTCCTGGGTGGAAGGCTGCTCTCCTCCCTGTAGGGGCAGCAAACAAGCTAACTGCTGTGTGGGGAAGAACTAGCACCCAGAAGCCAGTATAACAGGGAACCGGCCTAGAGACGGGGCAGGGAAAGGTATTCCCTTTTTGTGTTATGAATTTGGGTTCTTTGTTTGGCTGAAGAGTACTGCTTGGGCCTGTCCTCAGGCCCAACTTGTAAGTATCAGAAAATAACCACCCCAGTGAGAAATAAAAACTCTCTGGAGTGGGACTGATTTACACCAGGTCCCCCCATGGGCAGAGGGGAAATGCTGAGCACGATGAGTGAAGGAGATGCCTCGCTACACCAGAAATAACCAGGGAAGCATCTGAACAGCATGGTCCCATTGATGTAATAGAGTAAGGCTCTGAAAACATCCAGAGTGTGTAACTTCTTCTCTCTCAGTGTACAGTGAGGTTTCCGGAAGAAAACAGGTAAATCAATGTACAGAATTCCATCTCAATCAAAGACCACCATGGAGACAAACCTAGAAAGTGGTTTCACCTTGTCCCTGTGAAAAGTCAAATAACTGGTGGCAGTGACTCTGAGGTGCATCCTGTGGGCCGGATGGACGTCTACGTGGACGTATATGTCCTGTAAGTCAAAAGTCACAAACCAGTCCTTAGCCTTAAGGGATGGAATGATGGATGCTGTCACTCTTTAGAGTAGGTCAGCATTCACTGCCTCTGTTGGGGCTGGTATTTATGGGGCTTGTGGTAGGGACTGGGGTACAGATCCCAAGGGATCTTAGCTTGGCCCTTGAGTCCTTAAGTGAATGGTGCACTTCATCAGTGAGGTTGCTGAAGAGCTCCAGAGCGCTAATCCCTCTATACTCTATGGTGGATTGGACCTCTTTGGGGATACTAGACACTTCAAGCCCATATAATGGTTATGGCCATGACCACTGATCTGGCAGCTGAACTGGATGCATTCATAGCCACTTGCAATGCTGTTCTAATGAACTTCTGGCCCTCTTTTATAATCTCCTTCAGTTTCTCCCTATACTCCTGTGGGAACTTGGATAGGAAGGGAGTCACTTCCACCCGTGTGAGAAAGTTATACTTTTCAAACAGGGCCTGACAGTTCACCATGTGAAGTTGTAATGAGGTCAAGGAGTATGCCTTGTGTCCAAAGAAGTCCAGTTTCTTAGTGTTCTTGTCCTTCAGAATACCCTTTCTAGATCTGGACTTCTCTTGCACTGCTGACACCACCAGGGACCCTGGGTATGGATGGGCATAGAAGTATTCAAAGCCCTATTGAGATATTTGATATTCTTTTCCACCTGTTTGGATGTGGCAGAAAGTCTGCCAAAGTCCCTTCACCAGCTTGAATATACCCTTGCTGAGGGAAAGGGTGATATTGGCCTGTGTCATAGAGTTTAAGATGTCAATGAGCTTGTGGGACTTTTCCTGTATCACTGTGGTTTCAATGCCCAGGGTCTCTATGGTCAGGGGATCATGGAATACCCTGAAATCATCAGTCACTGAAGTGGACACCAGTGTCACTGCCTTGCCTGACTCCTTGGGTAAGGTTTGGGGTTCCTATTGTCCCCCTGTTGCTGGTTATGGTTGATCCCAGTCTCACTCTGGCGTGGGAGGCCTCATTGACAATACCACTAGTGAGTGAGAACTCCTTCGTTTTTTTGAAGCGTGGAAAGGGAATCTTCTCCAGGACATGTCTGACAATGGTTCCCAGTAAGAACAAAATGGCCAGGGTGGCATATTATATGGATACTGGTCCAGCTGCAGTTGGCTAGTCTACTGGCTAGTCTACTGCCATTCACATCTTGATGCGGAGCCTTAACCTCTAGTCTCCTTCTGGGGTCACTTCCTGATTCCATATTTGACGCTGTCAAAAATGAATATTTTGATGAAGGGAATGAGGAATATAACTCCTCAAACGGTGGAGTTGTGGGAAGTATAGCCCCAGTACCAATGATGTTTGTGCCACCAGGGTCTCAATGTGCAGCAGGCCTCGGGAGGTGATGTTGATTCCTCCAGTGTCATGAATCTTGAGGCTGTGATTGGCTTGGTCACCGGTACCGATGTCACCTTCAGTGTCATCACTCCTGCACAGCACTCATGGTCTGGCCTGCATCCTCGGCCCTGAGGGTGGTAAAATACTTTGAGCAGTTTTGTTTGGGATGCTTCCTTCAGGAAGAACCAGCCTGATGTTTGGAGCAATCTTTATATTACATACTGGCTTGTCTCTTGGGTGATAAGGGCTGAAGTGTGGGGAGCTTAGGTGCTGGATCCACTGGTACCAGGGTTGATGCCAAGGCTGCCAGTGTTGAGACTGCTGCTATGAAGGTTGGTGGAATTGAGGCCATTGGCAGAGGTAGCCAGTGCCAGTGTTCTCAGCACCTTCTTGGATGTCTTCTTCTCACTACTGGATCCCAAAGCATGGTGCCTGCTTGAGGGGGCACCAGGTGACTTCTTCAGTTCTGGCTTTGCAGTTACTGCCTCCGGATCCAAAGGGACCCTCTTTGTCTCAAGCTATAACTTTTGGAGAAGTCCAACGACTCTTGACTTACAGGTCCTTGAGAAGACAGACCAGCAAATCAAGCATCTGTGCCAAGCTTAAGAGACATCAAGAGTGTCCATCAGTCTGGGGGATGAGGCCATCGTAGGATGGACAAGGTTTGAACCCAAACAGTTTAGAGTCCAGAAGGTGGTTGGCGCAAAATGCCTCACCCCACTGGACAAGGGGATAGTTGGATTAATTTAGATTTATTTTTTAATGCCAATAGCAGTCAAGTATAAATAGGGCCCTACCAAATTCACTATTTTGGTCAATTTCATGGTCAGAGGATTTTAAAAATAGTAAATTTCATGATTTCATATATTTAAATCTAAAATTTCACTGTTGTAACTGTAGGGGTCCTAACCCAAAATAGGGTTGTGGGAAGGTCACAAGGTTATTGTAGAGGGGTCGTAGTACTGTCACCCTTACAGCTGGTGGTGGCGCTGCCTTCAGAGCTGGGATACCGGAGAACGGTGTGCTGCTGGCCAGAAGCCCAGCTCTGAAGGCAGCACCATTGCCAGCAGCAGCGCAGAAGTAAGGATAGCATGGTATAGTATTGCCATCCTTACTTCTGTGCTGCTGCCTTCAGAGTATCCCAGCAGCAGTCACTCTCCAGCCACCCAGCTGTGAAGGCAGTGGCACACAAGGGTGCCATGGTATGGTATTGCCACCCTTACTTCTTCACTGCTTCTGGTGGGGCACTGCCTTCAGAGCTGGGTGCCTGGCCAGCAGCTGCCGTTCTCTGGCCACCCAGATCTGAAGGCAGTGCAGAAGTAATGGTGGCAATATGGCGACTCCCGTACAGTAAATTTGCAATTCCCTCCTCCCCCCCGCAACCTCCTTTGGGGTCACAACCCCCAGTTTGAGAAACGCTTGTCTCCCCCATGAAATCTGAGTAGTATAGGGTAAAAGTACCCAAAAGACAAGATTTCAAGGGGGAGACTAGATTTCACAGTCTGTGACACGTTTTTCACAGCCATGAATTTGGTAGGCCTCTAAGTACAGATTAAGGGGGACGACAGTGTTCTTCTCATGGTAGATTTGAGGATAAAACAAAGGTTATAAAGCTCTGAACAGGGTAGTGGGTCAGACACTCACAGGATTCCTTGCTTGCTTGCTACCAAGAGGGAACAGAGGGAAGGTTGTGGCAGCTCCATCCTTTATGCCCTTGCACAAAAGCACAAGGAGGCACAGGGCGCATGCATGGCCTTGATGGACACTAATATTCAACAGACTTGTGCATGAGCCACATGTGCACCTACATTGGGATCCTCACTCACACACTCTCAAAGAACTGTGAGACATGTGATTGCCAGACAATGGTACAGATATTATTCCAGTTACACAAATCACAAATGCAGTCCTATTCCTATTACAGCTTTTTTGGCCTTTTTAGCTGAAACTGCATACAATCGTTTATACAATCACAGAAGAAAAAAATTAGTGGTTTGGGGGTAGCAGAGGAGAAGATGAGAAACCTTGCTCTAGATCAATTATAATAATATTAATACAATACTGAGTGCTAAAGTAATCTCTGCAAAATGACGTGCATATTCTCTCTCTCTCTCTTTTTCTCTGCACTAATGGTCTATCAGTCAATTTGTATCCATTCCCCAGTATTTATTGCAAAAAAATATTCTAACTTTTCAATTAGATTCTCAGGCAGGACCACATCAAAAACTTTACCAAAATCTAAGAATACTGGGCCTAATCCTGATCACAGACTTGTGTAAATTAAGAAAAACTGTCTTGAAGTCACTAGAGTAAAATCAATGTGAAACAATTATAACAAGATCACCGGACATAATAGGATTTAATTTGAATTACCTCTTTTCACCAAGGCCCCTGTTCAGTAAGGTATATCAGCAGTCCCACTGATGTGTTTAAATTTTGGTATGTGCTTAAGTAGCTTGCTGAATTGGGGCTCTGATTCCCTAGAAAAATGTTTGAGTTATCACCAGCTTTTTTCTCTGGCTCCAGTTCAGGAGAGCACTCACACATGTTCGTAAGTCTCACTGGCTTCAAAATTAAAGTTAAGCATATGCTTAAGTATTTTGCCAAATTGGAGCCTTAATTCTTGGAAAGGGCATATACTTCACTATAGCCGCATATCCCATCTTGTGTTACTGCCTTTGTTACAGAGAAAGGATGTCAACGTTGCTATTTATTTCTTTTTAAATTTCCTGGAAAACAATGCCTCCTAACCCCCTTTCGTGCATATTCAAGTCTGATTGTGAAAACTTTAAAACTTAGTTCCAAAGACTTAGTTGCTCAGCAGAGTCAGATTCAGGTGGCTTTGCATGCTAAGCAGGCCCATGTCAGGCTGACCAGGTTATTTTCAGGACATCTATTAAAGTCTGGCCTGTGATTATTTATTTAAAATGAACCAAGCAGAAAATAAATAAAAACTTCCCTTTATTTTTGCCTGCCTTTGCACAGATTTGTTACTAAGGCCCAACCGTCCACTAATGCCATTTAATTTGCTACAGTATACCGATTAATTTGGGCTCTTTTGTTTAAATTTGCTAGCTCGCGTGCCAGGCACGTTTTAGGCTTCGGAATTGGCACTCCCCGGCGGGTTGCACGTAGCATAGCACGGCAGTTAGCAGCTCCACGCTCTGGCAGGCTCTGACTCTGGGGCCCTCTGGGGCCACGGTCACCACCCAGACCTGGAGCCATCCCCCATGATTGGAGTTCCTGGCCAGGAAATTCTCTGGGGCCGCTTGCAATCGGTTCTTCCTGTCTTGTTTGCCAGGGGCGCACTGGCCTCTGCAAGAATGGTGGCTCCCGAGTCGAGCAATCCGCAGAGTCTGTCCAGCTGAGCATGGACTCGCCCAGTCCAGTCCCTGATCGCTGCGTGGGCAGTGGAGTCTGAGAGCTGCGCTCGGAGTCAGAGGCAGACCTTGAGAGAAGGTGGGGCGGAGCAAGCCAAACAAGGAAAGGAGGAAGAAGCAAAGTGCGAGGATAGTGCGGAAGAAAGACAAAGTCAAGAAAAATCAAAAAGTGAAGAGTAGCCGGACGCCCGGAGACCAGGAAAGTGCGGCGGGCTCACAAAGGGTGCAAAAACGTGGGTCTCCGAGCCCAGCCCAGTGCATGCTGGACCCAGGACCGGAGGAGTGGGGAAGAGCCCCGGGACCCTCCCCGGTCCACCCGATGGCACGGCCCGGGAAGGACCTTTCCCCTCGCGGCCACCTCAGGATCCCGACAGTTCGACCGCCAGGAACGTTGACAGTTCTCCTCCAGTCTCACGACCCCTGAGAGCCAACCTCTCTTCATCACCCCCCATTCTCAACCGACTCGGATCATTTCGGAGTCAAAACTACAATCAGGGAAACATTTATTTTTTATTTTTCCTTAAAGGATATATAAGAATTTAAATAAAAACTATATAATTTATTTTATAAATGAAAATAAAATATAAAAAATAAAACAAAAAAGCAAAACAGCAATAAAATAAAAAAAATAATTCAAAAAGCTCTCAGAAAATAAACAAAAAAGCCCTCAGCAAGGGTCACTGGGAGGTGCTTTATTGGAGAGTGCGTTGAGAAACACTCTTCCAGCGCCATGCCCACCTCAGGGAGAGGAGGGGTCCTCGAGAGCTTGGGGGCGTGCCGTCCTCTGGCTTTCAGGGGTGGCTTCTCCTAACATCCGCTCTCTCTGTGGCACTCCTGCCTCATGGTGATGTAGGTGTGGTTGTCTCTCTCTGTCTTAGCATCTAATTTGTGTGGTTAGTGTACTGTTATAGTGACTTTGCACTTTATAAGTTGCATATGTGTATTGTACTTTTTAGGCATGTTTTACTTGACCCTTGAATACTTTTTTTAAGAATGAGTTCGAGTTTGCAGCCAACAGCCATGACCTGCAAGAGTTTGCAGAGGAAAACAGACATCGCTACAGGGGTCTTTGGAGCTGACAGGCAGCAATACAGCTCTTCTCTTTGCCATTGCACGCCCCTCGCAGGATAGAGCACAGCTACTCTATTTCAGCACCAGTACATGTAAGCAGGAGAGCACTACAGCTCAAAGAGGGATGCAGCTGTCTCTAGCTGCCTGCGCTGCCATCATCTGCCAAGCCTGCTGAGCCAGAGGCTCCGACATGTCATTCCTGGACTAGTTCCAATATGAGCCTGAATTCAAGTCTTGGTGTCTTCTCAGACTTCTCCTGACTGATCTTTGTGTAACATGTGTTTTTGACTGTATTTGTTGTTCAAGGAAATCACCTACTTTTTTGAAATCACAACATCACCTCGGCCCTGCTCCCCGGCCTTAAGAGGCCAGAGGCAGCAGGAGGAAAGAAAAAGGCCTAGACAAGACGCCAGAGAGGGAGACAGAAGCAGGAGCAGCGGAGAGCTCCAGCAGAGAGGAGAGCCTGAGCAGGAGAGCAGAGAGGGCGCAGCAAGAGCAGAGAGCTGCGGGGGAGAGGAGGTCAGCAGCAGGCAGAGCGGCAGGACGCTCAGCGCTGCTTGGGCAAGCCTGCACGCAGGACGCGCTGTAGCGATTCTGCAAGACCACCAGCAGGAGCACAGGCAGAGAGAGCAGCCTGTAGACACGCCAAAGGAACCGCCAACCAGAAAGCCCCCTGTCCCCTCCACCAAAAGAGAAGGAGGGAGTCCTGTCCCCTGTCAAGAACTGTCAAAGCAGGCGCGCAAGTACAAGATGTACAAGACACTGTACTGTAAAAGAGTCCTCACCTTCCCTTACACCAGTCACCCAGTCCCAAATCACCCATCTGTGTATACCCAGTATAAACATTATTAATTGTTAGTCTCGTCTGTTTCTGTCTTGCTCAAACTCTTTTGACTTTTGTGTGGACTTTTTGGTGGATGGTGCTGCAGTACAGCCCAGCATGCAGGGGGGGGGGACAGCAGGCACAGGGTCACAGCAGGCACACACAGACTGGCAGCAGGGGGCACCAGGGGACAGTCTGTGTGTGGTGTCTTTGCCCGGGTTTTCCTTTCCTTGTGGGGTCTGGTGCTTGGTCCTTCCTGAATGTAAAGGCAGGCTTCCCTTCCTTCCCTTTTTGTGCATGCATCCCCGATCCTCCCGGCCCCCGAGCCCAAAGAGATCCTCTCCCAGGCCCTCACCCCCCTTCCCCCTCCCCCCCCCCCCCACCACCCCAAAACCCCCCTACCAACGCACCCTGGTAACTCCCCCCTCACCACCCACCCCACCCACACCCCCAAAACCACACCCCACCACCACACCTTTCCAAGATGAATCAGCAGAGAAATGTCCCAAAAGAAAACAGAAATTTGCGAAAAAATAAAAAGATAAATTATAAATTTAAAAAGTCCTCCTTAAAAATAAAAACTTGGAGTTTGTCTTTTTAAAAAAAAGTGGAGGACAGTCACAAACCCTGCTCTGCGAGACAGGTTACCCCCGCTCCTCCCGCTCTACTCGCTCAAGCCCTCGAGCATATGCTTCTCCTCCTTGCAGATGTCTGGCTGATCGTAAACAGCTGCAGCAGAGTAGCCTCAACCTTTGCCCCCTGCTCCAAGCCCAAGCCTCTGCTCTTGCTCTCACAGTGGAGCAAGCAACAAGCAGCAGCAGCGAGCAGGGGATATTCTTTCATCTCGGTCCGAGAGTCCAGTAAGTCAGGCCCATCTCCTTGATCCGTCCTCAAGCACACCACCACCACCATTCACCACCATCAGCCTAGTTTTGCTCAGCCCTTTCTTGTCCATGGCTTCCTGTGCCAGCGGTGAGGCAGGGCGGGGTAGGCATTAGCGGGTAGGCGGGTCCCGATCACTGTAGGCATCATCCGTGCCCCAACTGGCATATTTGTGCGTTATTTTGGAAAGTGCCTGACAGAGCCGTGCCTACAGTAAACAGACCACACACGCTGCCCACCGCCTTGCCCGCCCACCCCCCTTGTTGATGTTGGTAAACCCCCCCCTATGGTCCACCACCACAGCACCACCCATTAGTAGCCCGCCCTCCTGGTTAATGTGGGCCTGCTGGGCTGGGCCTGCTGGGCTGGTGCCAGGATAGGCCCCCCATCTAGCCCCCCCCCATCTAATCCCCCCCATGACTATGATCCATCTATGCATGACCTGACATTTTCCGACAGTCAGTTCACTTTGCAGTTGCTTTGACAGACATTGGATTGTTGGGGCTTGACCGCAATCCCCACGGCCAGATTTGCATTGACCGGTACGCTTGTCTGGCTGGCAAAGCTCTGAGGGCTATGGCCATTGCAGCCCTGGCAGTCCAGGCTGGCTGCACAGTCTCGTCCTGGCGCATCCTCCGGCTGGGCACAGCAAGTCAGGAGCGCAGCAAGTGCAGTCACAGGAAAGTGCAGTTCAAGCATCCTGTGTCATCCCAGAGCCACTCCAGCTCATCCCAGCCCCACAGCACCTGCAGCATCTGTGCCCAGAATCTGCAGAACCGGCCCATGCACCCCCTGCCCCCACCCCACCCCACACCCACCCCATGCCACTTCCTTCTCCACTGCCCCTCTGCTCTCCTCCTCTCTGAGGTCTCGGAGCTCTCTCTCGTTTCCTCAGCAGCCTCTGTGGAAGTGGAGGTGGACGATGCGAGGAGGAGAGTTGAATAGGCCAGAGAGGCAGCGATGACATAAGTGCAGCGATGATCTGGGCGGGCTCCATGCGTCGCGCTGGCTGTGGCGTCGCCAGGCGCGAACAGATTTCCAGGCGCGGCGAAGAGCGAGAAGGCGGGAGGAGGGGAGAGGAGGCGGGATTGTTCAATCCCGACACATTTTTCCCCCAGCAGCATAAATTCAAATCCCCAATGCAGCGGGGGCAGCGGGGGATGGAACTGTGGAGTGCACCGCCACCAAGCACGCTCGTCGTGGCAGCGTGAATGTGGATCAGAAGTTCATTTGTGTTGTTTATATAGGATACACAAAATAATAATTTATTAAGGAATCCACAAATTCGACTTAAGTAGATTCGAAATAGTCCTGTAGTGTAGACAAGCCCTTAGGGAAAGTTTGGTGGAACTGACATGTTTCTACCAGCGTGTCAGACATTCACACATTTTAGCCCATTATATGTTGTGTAATTGTGTTTCCTACCATACACGACTAAGGCATGTTTAATTCATTGCTTTGTTAAGTGCTAGCTATTTTAGTAACAGGAAAACTTAAAACTCATATAAATACCTTTGCAATATGTCCATTGCCAGCTATCTGAGTATACTGCTGCAATTCAGGAAGAGTGGATGAAGCAGCTGTGTGGATTGAGCTATATTGCTGGCTGGGTTTCTGTTCAGGTAAGCCTGCTGCTTTTTTCCTTTGAGCTGCAATTTGAGACAAAACACTATCTGCACTGCCACCTGAGGAGGAACCATAAATTTAAAAAAAAAAAAAAAAAAAAAGTTAGGTCCAAACAAGAAACATATTAAATAAACTGATATAATTAAAAAAACAGATTAGTCCCTAGCCCATCTCCTCTGCCACCCTACACCATCCAAAAAACCTCAGTGCATGGACAAAAATCTCTCCACAGCAGTGCTGGCAGTCCTTGTAGGAGTTACTGTTTCTTCAGGGGGAAGAGTTAGACTCCCAGGAAGACCTCATGTCTTTCTTAGATTGGCCTGTGGGGGGCAGGAAAGTAGACGCAAACTAGCAAGAATGGGAAAATCCACTAAATCCCTGGTCTCAGTGCAAGAATTTCCCACTGCTGCTGGGAAGTGGGAGAGAGAGTTGCAGATACTTTGAAGGCAGCGTAGACTTGATAAATGAGTACAGATGTTCCTAAATTCTAATTTTGGCTCGGCTACTGATTCACTAAGTGGCCTTGGGCAATTAACTTCAACCTTCTGTCTCAGTTTCCCCATCTGTAAAATGAGGACAATAATACTTACCCACCACCTCATTTATCTATTAATCTCTGTACAGTGCTTTGAATACATGAAGCACAATATAAATGGTAAGCATTATTATCTGAAACTGTTCACCTGTCCACCTATTAATCTACTGGTCCCCAAATCCTGCAGTAGCCCTTAGCGTATCAGGTGTAGCAGAAGCAAAATATATGGGGAGGCAGCTACCACCTTTGGGAAGTATCAAGACAGTGGCAGTAGCCTGTTTTGCCATAGTGCAAATGAACAGACACCAGGAGAGGGAAAATACTTGAAAGGCTGACAAATGAGGGGAAAGATAAAGCCAGCAAAGACTATCTAAAGCGCTGGAGACAGAAGGCTGAGAGCTGCTCTCCAGGCTTCCAGGAAAGCAGCAAAGAAAAGACTAAAAGGCTGGATGTGGGGGGGTGGGGTCAGCCTATGTGTATCCTTCCATTACTCTTTGTCTCCAGGTTTCGCTAGCTGTTTTGTAATTCCAGCAGGACAGGAGAAGAGGGGGATGCCTGACAAATGAAATTTAACATTTTTCAGTTATATTTATCCAAACTCAAACTTTTTTCTTATTATACATTTCACTGAACTCTAAAGGAGAACAGGATCCAGGTACTAATTCCAGGTTTATGTACTGCTAACAGAGATGGGTTTGCCCTCTGGACAAAGGGTGTCAAGCATTATAACTGTCTTTGAAAATGCTGCCTAGATTGAGGAGAGCAAGGCTGAAGTGTTTAGTGACACCTTAGTAGTCATGCTGGTCTTGCTATTACTTGTAGTGCCAAAAGGCCCCAGTCAGAACTGGCGCATGCTGGGGTTGTGTTTCTCTCTCCAGTGTCAGGTGTGTGCCTGCTGCCTCATTTCCCCCACTGGAGACTGTCTTCTTGGATTAATACGATGATTTGGTTCTCTGGCCCAACAGTCAAAGTAAAAATTCTCTCCTTCCAAACACACAAAAATAGGTGTTTCAGGCTTCAGCAGTCCTTTCCCCCTCGTCGGCTATGTAGTCCTTCACCCTTGACACAGGGGACCTCCTTCTCCCCTTCTATCAAGAGCTGACAATCTCCATTGCAGGGATCAGTCAGACTTTGCAATAACTCAGGCTTAACAGTCCTTTTCCTCCTCAATGCAGGAGCTTGCACATGACCTTTCTAGGAGGTGTCTTGTGCCCTCCATTTACTACAGGCCCCTACACCATGAACAGCAATCTGCTCCAAACCCAAGACTGCCGTTCTCCGTTATCGTTCTGGGGACATCCCCTACAATGCCTGTCTCTGGCCAGTTCTTGCTCAGGTCTCTCCAGCCAAGCCTCTCACAGGTTTTGTCTCTGTCTCCTTCACAGGGAATCATGTCAGCCTTGATATATACACCAGATCCTGGAGAGTTTCCCTAATCAGCTGCTACTCTTCTTGAATCTCTCCCCCTACTGACAGCATGCAGTTCTTGATAGGATGCTTCTTCCTTTCCAGTGGGCTTGCTCACTCTCAGTTAATGCTCCCTGGACTTGAAGTCCCATGATTCAGCACGAAACTAGGCACTACTGAGAGATGGACCTAAATTCTCCTTAAAGGACCAGCTTTCCCTGTAACAGGGTCTTACTGTGTGAGGGGCCCCAAGTAGACATAGGGTGAAATTCTGGATCTATGAAAGTGACATTTTCACTGGTTTTAACAGAACCAGAATTGAACCTGAAGAATTTCTTAATATGAAAAGAGACAAATGAAGTGAGGAGAAAAGAGATGCACGTAAGCAAAGTGATTGAGATGATGACAGAAACACGTTGTTAGCTGCAAGTATTTCCTCAAATCCTACTGAGGGGCACTGCCTGCAGGCAGGAAAATCACTCAGATGTTTCTGATGAACCCACCAGGTCACTGGGCTTCTGAAACACACCCATGTTGTTTCTAACACTCTGCTGCTCCTGGTCTTCTCTTCCCCAAGGTGGGAGACCTTTTATAGGCCAGCCCCTTGGGGATCTTGCTGGTAAACTTTTGTGTTTGTGAGGAGGTGCATCCTATTAAATCAACTGAGCAAAGATCTACTGGAGTAGGGCTGCTAGACTCCCATCCATACATTAGTTTTCTGACTCAGCAGATTCGGTGCGGAGAGATAGAGAATAGGGAGAAGCCCATCTAATTCTCAGATGATAATAAAATATGGGCAGTAGATGCTGCTGTCAGAAGAATTTGGGCAGTGGCAGTAACAATCCCGAGTTACAGAGGGTATCCAGTAGGGTTCTTTCTTCCCATGGTTGGGGGTTTACACTGTAAACTCTTTGGGGCAGTGACCATCTTTTAATTTGTGTGCACTACCAAGCTTAATGGGGTCCCAATCCTGATTGGGGCCTCTAGGCAGTACCCTAGTACAAATAATAAAATATATTTGGTAGATGAGGAGAAAACTCTAAACAGTCCCAAAATGTCCAGTGACCATCTGCTGTTGAATGCAAAAATCATAGCATCCCCCTGGTAAGGCTAGGCTTTATCTGAACCAGCAACAGTTTATGAGGACCTGGGGTGGCCAGTGCTTGATGCAATGGAGAGGGATGATTCAGCTCTTTTCCACCATGAGCTGAAGTGGTTTCTGATCTATGTGTAGAATGAAAAGGGTGTTTCTATCCACCCTGAATCTGAAATCCCTAGCAATTCTAATTAAAGTACATTTATTCCCCTCTTGGTGAAAAACACCTTTTACATTCAAGATGAAAATACATGGAAAAAACTCCCAGTCTACAGCTGCAATAATATAACCCCATTAAACTGGAGAGGAAAATGGCAGACAAAAGGAGTATTAATTTTATGGATTTCAAGAGGAAAAAGCAGCATTGCGATCATCCAGTCTGACTTCCTGCATAACAGTGGCCAAAGAATTTCACCTAGTGATACTTGCTAGTTAATGTAGCTCTTTTTGAGATAATCAGTAAAGAATCCTCAGGTGGCTACAGACAGGTTCATGTCCTTGGGAGGACTGACAGGTGCCAGTAACCTCTGTTCTGTGTCAAAATATTACCAATATATTTCTTTATATTTAGAAAACGGTTTAATCTTTAGATTCTTTCCATTGCTGTATATCAAATACATTTCTTAGTGATATGATCTTTTGTTCTGTGTTTTGGGAACCTGTCACATGTTAAACTACTACATCAGGTTTTAAAGTCAAAATCTTTTCTGGCATGTTAAAAATACCACAATTGCTTTATGAAATATGTATGTGCCTCCACAGACTTAACCCATACTTACAAAATAAATATTTTTCAATTTCAGTATCTTACATTATCCAACGTTATGCAATCATGCTATGAAAGTCTCTACCATAATATATGCAAAAATGGGATAAAGCAGACATGTATTTTTAATAGGTTTTATGCCTGGACTGTCTTCTTTTGGATAGGCATGGCATGAATGCTGGTGGTTTGATTTTTGTTTCTTTTAATTAAAACATCAGAGCTTTTCAACAAGAAAGAAGTGATACATGAAAAAAAGACTAAAATTCATGAAAGAAATATTAAGGTAGAAACATGTCCTTTAGGAGAGCATACCCACTCCTGCAATCTAAGCTGTATGGATGTACCCCAGTTAAAGTCACTGAGGTTCCTCAGACGCAGGGTCAGCTTCTGCTGTTCCAAATGCATGACTGGGCTCTTAGTCCCCTACTGTGACTGTCTGTGGTTCCTGTTCCAACAAAGTTAATGGCAGTTTTGCAAGCACTTGTGTAATTTCTACCTTACCTGTGAATTTAGATTACCTAGCTGAATCTGTCTTAATGATTTTTATATATGAAATTTAAAAAAATATATGCACCTGATCTATTATGGAGTTCTCCACCATGTCTGTTAATTCCAGCGATGTTGTTGGATCCACCAGAAGAGTGTGGAGAGTGGTTGAAGTTGCTTGAATTTGAGGGAGAAGCAGGTCTTCTTGCAAACGTTGGCAATTTGATGGGTCTAGTACCTTTGGTAACAGATGTCTAAAAGAGCAAGAAATATATACACCTTTTTTCATTTCTTTCTTCGGGCAGATAAAGCTTTAAACACAATTATACTTACCATAGACTTTCTCTGAGGATCAAAACAGATATCAGAAATGAATATGATTATTTTCTTGAACATTACAAAATACTAATTCAACAAGGAATAAAGTAATAATATAAAAACAGTCCTCTTCCTCTGATTTTTGTCTAAAAATGTCATCAGTGTAACATGAGCAATACAGAGTCTCAAGATCAGTACATAAAATCACATGTAAAATTTATCTAATACAAAGTCCTGCTCTAGTTTCCCCCATCTTACAAAAACACCCTTGGGCTCACTACCTGCTTCTCTACCATCCCTTTGCCCCGCCACACTAACTAAACTACAACTACTGCTGTGACTTCCTCTCTTCCGACTCCATTCTCAAACCCCTTTAATCCCACGTCAGCCTTTTTTCATTCCACAGCAAGTGTTCTCACTAAAGGCTCTAATGATTTTCTGGCCGAATCCTAAAGCCTCAACTCATCCACATCCTCCTTGAACTCTTTTACATCAACATCCACTCCTTACTCCTTGAAATCCCATCTTCCAGTGGCTTTTGCAGTTATGTCCTCTTATGGTGGTTCTCCTACCTGTCTGATTGCTCCTTTAGTCTCCGGTTTGGTGGGTCCTTCTCCACTCCTCTAGCCCTTGAGTGAATGCCTCCCCAACTCCATACTTGGCCTTCTTCTCCTTTGCTCCCTCCACACATTATCCACTCATGCTGCTGTCATCTTTAGCATGACTGACTTGTAGGTAATGGATTTGTTTTCCTTCAGTTGTTTTTCTCCCCCCTTTCCTTCTTGAACTCACTTCCAACTCAAAGTACCCCTGCTCTGATACACTCAGCAGGCTTACTTTGAGGACTAAACCACCTCACTTGGAATCTATGATCACCTCAGCAATTTGTCACAAACCCATCTTAGTGCTGGAGCTTATTGTATTCAAGGAAAAGTGTGGCATGCAAGCTCTTACTCTACTTACGCTTCTCTTCTTAGGGAAGTATATTCTTCCTGAGTAGCTGAGTTTACAGGGACAAACCATTCTAAAGATATGGAAATTTTAAAAAACTCGCAATGGAAAATACATGATTCTACAAGATGTTCTCACAGTTACATGTTGCAAGAATCCAAGAGGACCATCAGTCTGAGGAACAGCTATCAAACCGCTGTGTCTTATCAACCAAAATTTCCTGGAGGCAACAATATACAATATTTTGTTGTACAATGCATTCACTTACTATGTCAGAGTTTGCACTGCTGTTAAAATCATGTTTGATCCCGCGCTGTGGCAAGGCAGTCCTCATCTGTTCAGTCTTGCCATCTTTGGTCATTCGTGTTCGGTCAGAATTCCACAGCTCAAAACTTGAAGGAGGTAAGAAAGGAGGAATAACTGCTTTCAGTTTATCACTAGGTAGCCTAGTAAATGGAGCACCACTTCTTAACTGAGAAGAAAAAGAAATTACCTCTTTTTAGAAAGATTTATTTGACTCTATATGCATTTAAAATAGGAAATGAAGCTATGTAGAGAATGGAAGACTTTTAATATACATCGTCAGAATAAAAGGATGGTGGGGGAGTAAGGGTATTTTAAACAGGCAAAAGAACAATTTAATCAAGACATAAACATCTCTGAAGATATACAGTACAGAATAACAAACAGAAGCAATGCAAATGACCATTAAAGCTGTGATCATAAACCCTGTGTATGTAATATACTGAACTTGGCTCCCTTAAAATGTTGCACGTTGCCTTGTTAAGTATAAATCTATTTAATTCCTTCCTTTGGGCCTAATCCTGGCTCCCAGTGAAGTCAACAGGAGTGTTAATTAGTTAATTAGTCACTTCCAAATGATAAACAGGAGAAGTGACAAGATAAAAACTCTGTGGGTTCCCAGATGAGAACCTGGGAAAGAACGAACAATTGCTTACTCTGTCCCTTTGGGTTCTCCTGGAAAAGAATAAGAAGAAAAACTGAAGTTCTTTTCTATCCCAGTTCCCTCAGTCAACAACACATTGTCCCTCATATCAAATAAATGATTCTCTAAGATCTAATGAAATCAACATGGGTATTTTTACCTTCTACAATTGCCAAGAAGAGGTTATCAACTGAAGATAATGCAGTCTCTAGGCTATAACAGAATCTGAAGCTGGAGTATAACCAGGGCCACCCAGAGGATTCAGGGGGCCTGGAGCAAAGCAGGGGAGCTGCGGAGCTTTTACTCACCCGGCGGCAGTCCGGGTCTTCAGCAGCATTTCGGCGGCAGGGAGCCCTTCAGTCACTCCACGTCTTCAGCAGCACTGAAGGGCCCCCCGCCACCGAAGACCCGGAGTGAATGAAGGACCCCCCACCGCCGAAATGCCACCGAAGAGCTGAACCGCTGCCGGGCCAGGGCTCGTGGGGCCCCTGCCGGGCCCGGGGCAAATTGCCCCACTTGCCTCACCCCGGGTGGCCCTGAATATAACAAAGGAGAGGCAGAATCTATATTATACCTTCTTTGTAACTTTCTCCAAACAGTGAAGGTTTTGAGATAGGTTAAAAATAGCTGAAAATGCACGATGCCTTGTTCATCGTGAATTTTACTATAGTTTACCTTTTTATCTAACAGAACATATCCATTCATGTAAATGGTTGTGAAATAAGTCTGAGTTACATCCCCTACATTTCTTTGCCAAGACATCTCTCTTACTACGTTCAAATTCTTCCTTAAAACACAATACTTCATGTGGCTTTTCAGCAATAAACCAACTAACCAAGTGATCTCTTTTTAAGTCATTATTGACCATAAGACGTTCATCCATCAACCAATGGATGGTACTTGCTATAAAAGTCAGTATTTACCAAGTTACCAATCCATACCATCTGCAATATTGCAGTTATTTCCTGTTCTCACTAAAGAGAAAAAATACAGCAGTTTGGATACAACTATCCAGTAATCATCAGCAAATGCTATTTCTTTTACTAATGGGGACACTGTATCATTTGTATGAAAATATGAGTGAACTGTGCTGCCTGTCTAATTTGGATTGTAAATATGATTGAGTGGGAGTTGCATGATGTTCTATTCAGTGTTAAGCACATTGACAGCACTGTAACATACCATGGTTGTCAATAATTCATCATCCTTTCCTGCTCTTGTGCATACACCTGAAAAACACATAAAGGATATTTAAAAACTCCAAATGCTTATTCCCAAGGATAACTTTGACAAATGTATTGTATACCACAACAGTTTCACTCAGTAAATACAATGGCATAAATTTATCCCTCATGCAACTTCACTGACTTCCCTGGCAACGTACCCAAGATGAATTTGGGCCACTGTTGTTTTTATATTTTACATCATAAACTGCAGGGTTCAAACCCACTAACCCCGCTTTTTGTTCTATGACTAACAGGGGTGTTAACAGGCCAATTCACCTTAAATAGTCCCTTAGAATATGTGCTAACTACTTATGCTAAACCCAATGGCTCTCAACCTTTACAGATGACTGTACCCCTTTCAGGAGTCTGATTTGCCTTGCGTACCACCCCAAGTTTCACCTCACTTAAAAACCAGTTCCTTACAAAAATCAGACATAAAAATACAAAAATGTCATAGCACACTATTACTGAAAAATTGCTGACTTTCTCATTTTACCATATAATTATAAAATAAATCAACTGTAATATAAATATTGTACTGACATTTCAGTGTATAGTATATAGAGTATATTGTCTGTATGAAATTTTAGTCTGTACTGCCTTCACTAGTGTTTTTTACGTACCCTGTTGTAAAACTAGGCAAATATCTAGATGAGTTGATGTACCCCTGGGAAGACCTCTGCGTGCCCCCAGACGTACATGTACCCCGGCTGAGAACCACTGTGCTAAATTATCTGTTCGATCTTGTAGTTAGTTGTGACACTCTTAGTACCTTTCCCAGACCTGAAGAAGAGCTCTGTGTAGCTCAAAAGCTTGTCTCTCTCACCAACGGAAGCTGGTCCAATAAAAAATATTACCTCACCCATCTTCTTTCTCTAATATGAATCTATTGCCCATTTCAAGGGTATTTTCTAGCACACAATAATGGCATACAGGATATTAAGCAGCTTCCTTCCTGGGTGATGCTAAATTTATTGTTCAGCAGCAATCACTACCGTATTTTCCGGCATATAAGACAACTTTTTAAACTAAAAAACAACCCCCAAAAATCGGGGGTCGTCTTATACGCCGGGTATAAACAGCTTCGGCTGAGCCAATCCTGGGAGGGGTCTCACTGGTGTATTCTATTAATGCATACAAAGCCTGCTCGGATTGGCAAAGGTTGTAATAGCCCGCCTCTCTGACTCAGCCAATCCGAGCAGGCTTAATAGATGACACTGCTCCCGTGAACGCTCCACCCTCCTTCTCCTCCCCTTCCCCGGCTTCCCGCAAATCAAATGTTCGCGGGAAGCCTGAAAAAAGGAGCGGGCAGGTAAGCCGGGCGTGTGGGGAAGGGGGCGGGACGGCTCCTCCTGGCCCTGGCCGAGCGCCCCAGCCCAGTCCCAGCCAAGCACCCCCGGCTCCGGCTGGTCCCGCCTGCGGGGCTCGGACCTGGCCCAGCTCAGGCCCCGCGGCTGCGGCTCGGGCCCGGCCAGGAGCCGGGCCCGCGCGGTTGCGGCGCCGGCTCGGTCCCGGTGTCGGCCCGGCCAGGAGCCAGGCCCGCGGCTGCGGCGCCGGTCCCGGTGTCGGCCAGGCCCGGCCGGGCCCAGAGGCTGGGGCGCCGGTCCCGGTTGGGTCGGCGCCGGGAGTTCCTGGGGTCTGTTGGGATGGTGGCGCCAGTCAGCGTCGGCCCGGCCCGAGGAGCCGGGCGGCAGGGGACTGCGGGAGCAGGGGTTATGGGTTGTGGTTTCTGAGGGGGGGCAGGACGTGGGTGGGGAGTGTACTCACTGGGCGGTTCCCTACCGGGTCTTCAGTGGTGGGTCCTTCAGCCTCGGAAGGGGGGGTAGTCTTATACGGTGAGTATAGGCCAAAACCTATATTTTAACTGGAAAATTAGGGGGTCGTCTTATACGCCCAGTCGTCTTATACGCCGGAAAATACGGTAACCAAAAAAAGTACAAGTCTGATAAAATAACTCTCTGTGCAGTCTCTTTCCATATACTGCATACTTATTACATGTTTTCATCTGTAGCAAATGCATTACATTAAATATGGTATCACGTAAACTACCAGATGATAAAACACTTCCCATAGATCATATAAGCGGTTCTGACTTTACCACTAGCTTTGATATTTGTGGTCCAAGCTGTTGCAGCCTCACAATTTCCAGAATTGTTCACATCAGGCTGTGAAGTGGCTTTTATTGTGGAATTCAGAGATGATTCGGGCTCATCAGTAAAAGGCACAGACTGACTGGTGGAAAATCCATGTCGTAATGTTTGGGTCAACTTCAGCTTGCGGAATCTATTGGACATCCTGTTCCACCATGACTAGGGGGATGAGAAGACAGGACAACTTTGTTCTAACATATAAGTAAAAGAAAAGTTACATTAATTCAGTTTCACACAAAGCTATAATTCTGGCAAGGAGTTTTAGTGATATACTACAAGAGTTGACAGAGCAGTTTACCAATGTCACCCGATACCCTAGACCAGGGGTTCCCAAATTGTAGTATGCATACCCTTGGGGATACGCAAGACATCGCTGGAGGGTACACAGGAGAAATTGTGTAATGCAGGATTTTATCTATTATTTTATTTATTGCATTTTCATAATAGGTTTACTCAGATGAAGCTTTAAAACTCCATTTGTTATATAAAATATGGTAGTTAATTTACTTCAAGATGTACCAATGAGAACACAGATACACAGAGACGTTGATGTACAGAGCCTTCACCTCTAATCACTGTATAGTGCGAGTTCAGTTGCCCAGCAACTGTCCAGTCTGAGCTCAGAACTTAGTCAGGGGTTTTGTTTTTGGCTGTATATGTAGCACTATATCTGTATGTAACAGTGAAATATGGATAGATGAGATGATGGATGATGAGAAAGGTAGGGTTACATGAGCAGCTGGTAGATCTGGAAGGGGTTACACAATAAGAAAAAAGTTTGGGAACCTCTGCCCTAGACTGAATTGCAGCTATATGTACAAATATAGGTAGATATAAATAATATAGATGTATAAAAAATTACAGGTTTGTCTGTGTTACTATAAATCAAATGTTCATGTTTTTTTTTAATTAGTAAAAAGTAAAACGAATTTATCGTATTATAATATAATGTATATAAAGCTACACTGAAGTAGAATACATCTATATGAATTAATAAATGAATGAATTTTCAAGCTCCATTTTAAAATCTCTCCCGGTCTCCCCCCACATTTTTTCTATCACAGGAAATTCATTGTCAAATTGTGAATTTTAAGGGATGAGATTTACCTCTTGTCAATTTTTGCACCTAGTAAATAGTTTTCCATATTTTTTTCCACTATAGTCACGTTGTCTGTGAAAGCAAAGCATGTGCATTTATTCATAGATTCTAGGACTGGAAGGGACCTCGAGAGGTCATCGAGTCCAGTTCCCTGTCCTCATTCACGTACTTTGGGTGGGAAGTTTTAAAACTACAGTGCTAAGTATTTAATCTTCCAATCAACTCACAACTTCATACTCTAATGTCATGCTCTCCAGTATCAAGATCTAGCACATCTTACTGTCATAACATCAATATGTGTGTAAAGTTATTCTATTTTAACAAAACACAGATCGCTGTGAAGGTTTTGCATTATAGCACAAGGCTGATAAAACTGGGATGCGTATTGCCCATTTAAAAAAAAAATGTACTGCTTGAGCAAAGGAACTTATTATGGTAGACAGGGTCATCTCTAAGGGGGTGCGGGACCGGGGGGTGGAAGTCACGGATTCGCTTCATCGGGGACTGACCTCGCCGGCCAATCGCACCGGCTCGCAGGGCCTCCCAAAGTGCAGGGCTTGGAGCAGTCGCCTCAATTCGCCCTACCCAAGAGACGGCTCTGATTATATTTTAATACTTTTCCTACCAACATCCATATACTGTTATTGGTGCTTGCAAAAGGATTGAAAGGATGGAGCTTCCAGGCAAACCCTACAGGGTTTCTTGTAGTAAGCTGGGGACCTAATGAACAGGATATGACAGTTGAAAGACACTGGGGAAGCGGTGATGCCTTGCTTTCTGACTACTGTGGATCCTGCAGATGTGGGCAGTTTTAGCCTGGTCACTGTTACAAGGACAATGAGAGGAAGTACTGGGTCACAGTACATCACTTGATGGGTAAGTGAATAATTTTATGTTCGTAAGGTATATTACACAGTAACATAATGAGCAATATTGTGCAGGTATTAACATCTTCCAAAGGCCTTGGGATAACTGAACAGTTTGGAATTAAATTGGTGGGATGACTCCTCTGTGAGTATCTACAGTGTACCATCTCCATATTAGCCAGGCTGTTTCAGGTACAGCTTTGACTCACATCAACACTATCACTATACTACACCAGTGCAGTCCATCTGCCCTCTGTCTACCTTCTCTGCAGTTCCAGTACAGCTACCTGAAGTTCTCAAAACCCAGAAGAGAAGTCAAACTCCCATAATTCTCTGGGGGTAAATCCCGTTAATCTCCTGGTGCCAGCACCATTTCCTGTCCTTTTTCTCAAAAATGGAAGCCAGGATGAAAGCTCTGTTCTCATTCCTTGCTCAGCAAGGTCCCTGAAAGTGAGTGGCAAGATGGCAGTGGCGGTTGTTCTGAGAGTAACTTGGCAAGAAAGAGACAAGACCAGCAATTCAGAGCATTCATGTAACAGCTGGTAAGCAGTGGTGGTTGGGGTATGAGGAGATGGCCTTATATGCTATTTGCAGATCTTCTGTAGATGGCATGCCACTTCTGGGTTTGGCGCACAACCACAGGCTGGTGGGGCAGAATTGTTCTTGAAACCTGGGCTAAACTGCAGCGGCTATGTAACTTCAGGATAAAGTGTCTGTTCTGTAGTGCAGTACTACAGTACCAGATCACAAGTAAGAGAGCTCCCCTTATTCTGCAAAAAAAATGGGAATTGCTCTGTGAAAGACAGCTATTCTGGATAATTACCAATCAGCGGAGTCTCTTTTGGGGGATGAAATATGCAATGAGTGCCGTAGTGGTGAAGGTCTGGCAGGGCAATAGTACATTACAGCAGCATGTGATCCAGACGGCCACTGCACCAGATACTGAGGTAGTTAAATAATTGTGCTTCCCAAATTTTGCAGGAGCCATTTGATGGAATCCATATTTCACCAGCCTACAAAACTTAGCCTTCATCAATACATTTTACAATAGAAAGCTGCATATCTGATGCAGAAGGCCCTTCACCCTGAGGTTCCTCCTTTTACCAACCCAGCTTAGCTGCCTCCTCTGCAACCATATTGGGATCCTGGGTCCCACTCAAAGAGCTCCTAGTTATACTCTTCATCTTCGAGTGTCTACTCTGATCCCTGCATGGAATGCAAACATGAGTGCACAGACTCCTTTATATAACAGAGCTGAGATCTCCGCTCTTGATGGAGCTGCAGCTACCACCTGCTTTCTTCCTCTCCCTGCCCCCTCGGAGCCTAGCAGGGCGCCTGGAGGGAACAAAGAGAGGGAGGAGCTAGAAGCTGAGGGTCTGTAAGGAATGCAGCGTCCAGCCCTATCCTGCTGCTGGAAGAGTGGAGCTGGTAGCAATATTCCTCCTACAGCAGCTTCAGCTGTCTGGCACATGGACAACTTGTCTGTAAAACTAACTTTAGTGCTATAGTGCCAGCCCAGCTCCTCTAACAGCTTCCCCCAGCTGGTGACTCACCTGCAGTTCCAGGCAGAGGGAATACAGCACTACCTGGGAGGATAGGAATAACAACTCTAACCCCTGGGATTGTTATAGGAGGGACAGTATGGTGGGGCTGTCTGAATGCTCCCATCACCTTACCCTTGATGCAGCAGGTGAGACCACAGAAAGAGGATGAAATGTAGATCTGACACCACTCTCAGAGAGGAACTCCACTAATGTTCCCTTTTTTTCAGGGCAGGGACTCCTTTCCTCACGAGCCCTGAGCTCTGGAGCCAAATAGCTGGCCCAGCACTAACACTTAGAGCAGTTCCCTCTATTGCAGAGCATGGAGCAGTGCTCTGGTGCTCCCTACTGTTACACCTCTGCCCTGTCCCAGCCTCCTCCTCTGGCAGAGAGGGGATGGGCAGAGCTGGAACTGCAAACTCTGCAGCGAAGGGAACTGATTTTACTGTCAACATAAGAGCAGCCCACATCCCCCTCTTCCGCTCACAATACTAATTAAACTCCATATCCCATTCACTTTGAATGCTGTGGAAAAATTCTAACTTGGCTGTAACCTAACCAATTTTAGGCCAATACAACATTTTCCAGAATGAGAACTAAAATCAGGATTAAAATGGAAACTCAGTTATAACCTTAACTACACAGTGACTTTTCCCACTCTGGAATCATACCCATATATTCAAGCAGATCAGATCAGATAGATGATCATCAGTCCATACCCACTGCAAGATGCAGGCCACACAACTCCCCCCTGCCCCCCACATTCCAGGCCCCCATGCCCCCGAGGAAGCTCCCAATCTTCTCCGAGAGGAAAAGAGGAAACCCTCAAAAAACCCCAAATTTCTTCCCCCCCCAATCCACAGCATGACTCCAAGACATGGCTGACAAAAGACTCCCAGAAACCCCCTCTGGAAAAGATTGACCCATACCATTGATTACCAGTACCATTCTTTGATGTGGCCATGACTCCCATACTACCTTATCTCTCATATCCTCCATCTACCTCCATAAACTATCTATTATACTAATCTTAAAGTCATGGGTCTTCTTTATCCTGTTTCTCCTCTTCGCTGTTCCCCTTCTCCTACTCCCTGATGGTTAGAAACTGACTTCTTCCTCTCCTTCCCTGAATTCATTTTCCAATTCTTATCTGGATGTCACCTTATGTCTATCTTCCACATCTCCATCTCCTTCTTCTTATCCCTCCTCCTTATAATCATTTTATCCTCTCCTCCCTTCTTATTTATTCCTCTCCTATCTCCTCTCCTTCTTCTCATTCTCAACTCTCCTTCCTCTTTCCTTCTCTCAATCTCATTCTCCCTCATTTCTCCGGATCATTCTTGTTTCCTTCTTCCTTCTCTGTTCTTGTTTCTTCTTTGTACCACAATACTCCAAATGAGGTCCTTCTAACGCCACAATAAATGAAACTGCACACAATATCACTACTACCTCCTTAATATCCCCTTATCGCAACTCTAGCAGACATACTAATTTTTACCTCAACATCATGATGCTACTTTTCAGGCCACATCACTAATCCCTCATAATCCTATCCCTCCTCTCTCCTCTATGATCTCCTCTGACTCCTCCTCCCTCTCCTCAACTAAACTTCCCCAGCTTATAACTAAAATTCTTGTTACTCAAATACAATTTCTTCCATCCACTTCTCATCATTGATAATCATCCTGTTACTAATAATCAACCTTACACATATCCCATCATCTCTCATCCTAAATCATCCCCTTCAGAATCCAACACTCCTTCCCCCACCCAAATCACCCAATCATCACTCTCCCCCTCACTCAGCCTACTCCTCCCCCTTCCAAAAAAACCCAAAATAAAATGAGAAAGAACCCTCGAAATAAAAACTCCCTCCAACAACCCCCTTCACCCCTACCTAACCCCCTCCCCCTTCTCCCTACCTCCTCCCTTCCCTCTTTCTCCTTCTCTTTTTTCCCTTCCTTTTTTCATTTTATCTTTTTTTTTTTCCAATTTAAGTAATTTTTCTACACGTATTCATGAAATCCAGATACTGAAATCCAGATAGATCCAAAGATCAAAAATCTGTTTGTCTAAAAAAGTCTCTCTCAAAGGTTGATTTGGGTTGATTTACCCTCATCTCCCTTAAATAATCCATCCTGTAAATCTGCCCATGCTGCCCATGGCCCTCTCTTTTAAGATTTTTTCTTTGACTTTTTTTTATTCTTTTTTTTACACAGATGTTAGACTAATACTACTTTTTTCCACTTTACTTTTTTTTTTTCTTTCCCACTATTATCTAATAACCTACATTCCATCCAGTATTAGGGAATTATTAATAATATCAAATTTTAAAGATTATATCTTACAATTATTAATATCTTTATTATTGATTATTAATTTTAGGATAGATTTTCCCTTAAGCTTTTCAAGTTTGGCTTTGTTCTAAGCTGTTCAGTTTGGCTATACATTCCTTCATTCCCATCCCCCACCCATCATTCCCCTATCACTATTCCTTCCCTCTTCATCCTTCCATTTTCAAATTAATAGCCTCATCATCATTGTGCCCATTCCAAGATTATATATCATCTCCACTCCTTCTTCCTTTTTTTTTATTCTCCACTTCTTCTTTCTTTTTTCTCTTTTTTCTTATGGCTAAAAACTTTATGCTATTAATTTTAATCCCTATCGTTTTCCTCCTCCACTTCCGCACGCTGCCTTTCTCACTTCCCTTTCCCCCCCTCTTCCTCAATAAGGTAGGTTCCTCCCTGATCCCTCCCATTTTCCACCTCTGGTCCGCTTTCTGTTTTTTTTTTTTACCTCTAAGACGCTGCGCTTGCAGCTCCTAAAAAAAAAAACTGCTACCTATGAGCCTTTTTTCTCTCCCCCTCTGCCTGACAAACTGCACAAACAACCTCCAAACTCCCCCCCCCCCCCAGGCCCCCAGATCCCCCTAAATATGTTACCCAGTCCCTTCCCTAACTATCAGAGGAAGAAGAAGTGGTATTCACCCATCAAAAGCAAAAGCTGCAAAACATCTGTTAGTCTAACAGGTGCCACAGATTCTTTGCTGCTTGCTGCTTCCTCCTTAATTTAGTTTTAGTAGTTAGCTTTTGAAATAAATCACCTACCTAGTCTCAGATGCACTATTATCCTTATTCATATTTTTTTTTTGGAATTAGCTCTCTCATCACTCGAGCCCAAGGTTGTCCCACAACAATTTCTCAACAAGGTCCTCGTTACTCACCAAAATCAAAAAAAAAAATGGCCCCCCCCTCGTCGGTTCAGCAATCACTTGATGAAGGAATTAATTAGCTATCACGTCTAGGAAAAGCTGAGCCCTATTATTATTACTAGCATTTGTTTAATAAGTTTCTTTGTAAGTGTGCTTATATCAACTGTCCTCTAAAATTAAAGAAACAGTTCCATCCCATCTCCTTACCACCACTCCAGCAGCCAAAAAGTCTACCACAGTCCACATCTTAGAAAATCAGAGAGGACTAATGCATACTTGGCTTGCAGAAAGCAAATATGTTAGTTATGTCCTAGGTCTAAAACACTTCCGTGTGGTGACTTTCCACACTTCATACCTTAGAGTAAATTGTACAAGTTATTTATGCAGAAATCATCAAAGAGAGATACATATGAAATTTGTTTACCTTTAATCCTCCTTTGTCATCTGGCAACATCGGGATATTTAAAGATTGCCTACTTCTAGAACAGGGCAAAGATGATTTGTTGTTCTGCTTACCCTTGTCTTTGTCTACTTGCATGCAGGCTGATGCTAGTTGACGTACCAGTTCTGTGTCTGGAGAAAACAAAATTAGTTTTTGTTTTGTTTTGTTTTACTTGTAAATGTCCCTTCATCTCAAATATATGACCAGGATTGATGTGCTGAAGCTTCTCCTATGCATCCTATGAGAGTGTAAGGCAACAACACCAGACACATACGTCTAAAGTTCTGGTGCCAAGGGCTCCCTGTTTTGCCCTCCCTCTCTATTCTTCTCCAGGTGAAACTTCCATAACGTTCAGATACAAAGATGGATTGACCACAAATACTGAATGGTGGCCCTGCGCTCAGTGAGCTGCTGACTTACACAGTGGTACTTATGCCACCAAACCTACAGAAGCACTATCAGTGCTTGATTCACTAGAACAAGACTAAAGAGTATTGAACAGCAAGAAGAGAGCTCTGCTCAGTCAGAATCAAGAGCACTTTAACAAATGAACCTGACAGTTGCCTGATGGGGGCTAATAAAAACATCAAGAAGCTACTTTTTCTCACCTGAGACAGAAGAAGAGAGCAGAGAGAAAGGATATTCTTTTCTCTTTCCTTGAGCATAGGCTGGAGATAGGAAGTTTGAAGACAAATTCCAGAGGGAAGAGCAATTCTCAGATTAAACAACAAACAGACTGAAAAAAAGTGGATAAAAGAAAGGAGGGAAAAAAACAGAAAAAAGAGGGAGAGGAAAGAAAGAATGAATATAAGGGTGAAGATGGGAAGGCAAAATGAGGGAAAGAAAGAGAGAGACTCCTGAAGAGAAAAAATGCTGAAGAGTGAAACAGAATCAAAAAAAGTATCTGGGAGACAAAAAAAATGACAATAATGAATCTAGAGAAAAAATAATGTGCACATTTTAAAAGCCATTAAACGCTGTGTAAAAATTAATCTATGGGCAACAAGATAGTGAAAATGATGGAGAATACACCAAGACACAAAGCAGAAAAAAACAAAGTGGAGCGAATGAAAGGGGAAAGAACAAACCACAAGGGAGACATACATTAGCAAAGTAATGTTTTATACTGGCAATAAGTGTTCTAAAAACAAAGTGTGGGACCTTGACAGCACTGAAGACAACAGGAGTTTTAGTATTAACTTCGCTGGGGTCAGGATTCCCCCCAAAGTTTTTAATGAAATACACAAGGGTTAGAGATGGGATTTGCAAAAGTGGCCAGGGGTTTGTCTATGTTACTGTGTGGCCAGCTGTTTCAAAGAGCCATATGTCAAAGCACACTGTGGACCTCTTGTGCACTGTAGCAGTGTCCATATGGGATGATACTGCACAGCAAACTAGTGCACTGTAGACTCACACTTTGGCTTGCCGAGCAGTAACGTGTCACAAAGACAAGATCCAAGGGCATTAGGAACACCTAAGGGAGCTAGGACTTCCAATGGGACTGGTTTTGCTAACTTAGGCGCTTTTGGAGATCTCATCCCAGATTATTTTACATGCTGCAGTGGAAGGGGACAGGATGATCTAAGGGGAGATGGACTAGTGGAAGACTTGACAGTGGCTGGGAGGGATACTTGTGTGTCCAGAGTTAGTAAGCACAAGGAGTGGAATAACATGACTTGTTAGGGGAAAAAGGACATTTTGTATTTGGAACTAAATATGTGTGTCTTTGCAGTGCTGATGCTGGAAAGAAGTTCAGTAAAACTTTATTTCCAGCAGAACCAGAAGAGACTTTCAGAAGGAAAGAACTGGCCTACATGGTAGCCTGACTGGGTAGAAAACCGGAAACCTTCGTCAGCTCTGCAAGTTGACATTCACCACAAGAAAAAACACTTCAGCAGATATTTTTTCCCCTAAAATTTCCCACTATTGCTGCCCTGGGTGCAGCTCCACTAGTGAGAGCTCCAATCCAGATAAGGTGCAGGTACTTGTCAGTGATTCAAGAACTGACAGCCCTCAGTCCCTTGTGTACACAGAGCTCCCACAAGTGATGCTGCAATAGTGGGAAACTTTAGAGAACACAGCTGAAAAAGGAGTCTCTGTTGTGATGCCCTGAACTGAAAAGATCATGGAGTGGAAAGTGCTCTACCTAGCTGACTGGGATCTGTGAGCTTGAGGGTTTAACTGCCTGCAGATCACCCAGCCTTCTGCTGCAGTCCTCCTCTCAGCTCCCTGCCCACACTGTATCAGCACGAGTGCCAAGGACCTGTCAAAGCAGTAGGGTTTCTGAATTAGTTTTCTCTCTCTACATTTTTGCCTGTGACACTGCAACATGTCACAGGCAGACATATACTGTCAATAACCCACAGTATAGCTTGGAACACTGTCCAATCAAGATGTCAGTACACCTCTACAGGGTAGCCCAGGAGCGGGGCAAGTGGGGCAATTTGCCCCAGGCCCCGCAGGGGCCCCGCAAGCCGCTCCGGGTTTTCAGCGGCACTTTGGCGGCGGGCCATTCACTCGCTCCGGGTCCTCGGCGGTGGGTCCTTCAGTGCTGCGGAAGACTCGGAGCAAGTGAAGTTCCCACCACTGAAGCGCCGCCCGGTGAGTACAAGCGCCACTAGCGGCAGGAAAAAAAACCAAAACCCCGCGATTGGCAGCACTTAGGCTGCTCTACCGCCGCCGCTTCATTCTTCGGCTGCATTCGGCGGCGGGTCCTTCCCTCCAAGAGGGACCCACTGCTGAATTGCCACCGAAGACCCAGCTGCCCCAGGCCCCCTGAATCCTCTGGACGGCCCTGCACCTCTAATGGTTACCAGTCAACACTAGATAGTCAACTGGTGATACCAGAACTAAGAACTATTTAGTGTTCAGTTTTTTTCCACCTTCCTTGTTTTTTTGTTGTTTTTTTTAAAAGAGGTCCTCTGCCTGTTCGTTCGTTATCTCTCTTGGATGGAGTGAAGGAAATACAGAGATAGCAAAGGTTAATTCCATCAGAAACAGCATTCTTTGGCTTCAGAAAAGCCAGTTCAGATACAGGTAAGAATAATAGAAAAGTGCCAAATAATGTAAGCTAAAATCATTTATTTGACAGCTTAATAGAAACACATTAAAAACATTTTACCAAAGCCCCATTTAAGGTGTTTTTCCTTTCTTTCTAGGATGTTTTTCAATAAAAAAAAATGCTAGACTCCTGAAATGTGACTTTTACTCCATCTTACAGAGCTAAAAAAGAGATTTGCCCAGGAGTTCACCACTTTCCAGATGATGGCACACACTCTTTCCTTTCTCTTTACTGTTGGTTACTAAGACATCTGTGCAAATGGAAGCTTTCACTTTCATAATTATTCTATATTTTTACTCTATATTTTTAGTGATGTCACAGGAGTATCTTTGGGCCATCATAATTCACCATCACTGAAAAGACACTGGTGACACAAACATTGCATTTTGACACCAGACTTGAAAAACCAGGCAGCAGGAATAAACAGATTCTAAAAGGACAAGCTATAACCCATAAATGTCTGTACACTTCTATCTGACCATTTAATCCAATAAGCATACTGTTTCCAGAAAATAATCTCTCTCTGTCACATGGAACTCATGGGAGATTATTTTCTACAATTCAAATGTATTTTCTAAATTAGAAGAGATGTTTTCCTTGTTGCATGTGCTATCATTGCAAGCATTTCCTTTGGGCTCTGTGACATAACATACCTGGATCATTCAGTAGCATTATCAGGTCAAAGGCTGTGTATCCATTTTTTGCACGTAGATTGACATCAGCTCCTCGATTCAACAAATACTTAACAACTTCTTTATTTCTTTAAGGGAAAAAAAATTGGTCACATATGTGAAAGAGTGCTAATGTTCCATCTCTTCCCTCTTATGCCACGCTCTTTTTCCTGAATTAGAATTTGTCCAGATATTGTCTATAGACAACCTAGGTGGCTCTCAATTCTGTGGGACTGGCACCAGCAAGGAACCCTCTAACATAGAAAATGAGGGGTCACTTCTGATGGGGGGGGGGGGGGAACAGTGGAACCCTCATATCAAAATCTTTGCAACAAATTAGAATGCTCCTGGCTAACTGCAGAACCAGTTTGGCACTTAGGGTCTCCAGCACTGAAGTCCCCAGATCTGCCATTCAGTTCTTGGATCCATAGTCTCAATGTTTCTTCTTCTGCTGTTTCTTCATAAGAGAGTTCTGGGCTCCCTAAGAACTTTCCTCCTCTTATTCTCCTTGGAGTGAGGAGTGGTTGATGAAACTAGAGACTGAGGCTTCTGAACCAGTGCTACTCTGCACTGGCAGGGTTCCAGCTTGGTACCCTAGGTCTCCAAGCCACTTACTGGAGATAAGACCTGCTAAAGAAACCTGAGGGTCCCAATACCAAAACTGAAGCTTCTTTTGAAGCTAGCACCGAGGAAAATCACATCAACAATACCACAAGTTTCAGCACCTAAGAGAGGCCTGGTGTTTCTCACCAGCATAAGACTTATTGTTCCTTGGCATTAACATATAGAATTTTTAGTTAGCTTGCCTTCTGCTATTCTGAGCCAATATCTAATTGATTACTTTTGTGTCCATATCTAGGAAGTAGAATAAACCCTCTCCTACCACTAATCAAGGGGAAAAATCACTTACCCATGGTATGTGGCCTGCATTAGGGCTGTCCAGCCATGAACATTATCTTGTTTGTCAATGTCAGCATTTCTCTCAACAAGCAGCTGTACAAGATCCAACTGTCCAGTTACAGCTGCAATCATCAGCGGAGAAGCACCATCACCATTAATAATATTAACTTGATTTGGGTCTTCATCCACAATCTCTTTAACCAGCTGAAAATTTCCTATGAAGAAAGTCAGAAAACATAATAATGCTGTATATTAGGAATAGACAATTTCTCAGCCTCTAAATTAATATATATTTTGATTTGCTAACACTGACAAAATATTCTTACTTAAAAAGAAAAACAAAATATATATCACCTTTAAAATTTATTGTACTATGAAAACTAAATGAAATAGCAACATCAACAGAAATATTATTACTTCACATACACTATAGCTCCATCTACATTAGAGAACTTTACTATTTCAGGTTTAAATGTTACAGCTAAGAATTTGTAGTGCTATTTGTTCCTTCAACTGATCAGCGTATCTGTCCTGTTTTGCATAAACAGGCGGAGTGTATCCACACAAAGTGCTCCCTCCAGTCTTTTCCTGTGCACCACAGCACTATCCCATAATTCCAAGGATAAATCCCTAGAGCCGGTGTATAAAATGCGTACATTAAATATTATGGAGACATTGGTACTGACTCTGTAGTTAAGGTTTCACTTTGATTTGCTCTTAAAACAGGCCTAAAATCCCGTTTCACTTTCATGACTGAACGTGGTGTCGAAAATTTACCACGAAGGAGCCTGTTAGCCACTGGGGCCTTGTTACTTTTACTGTACTCTAGCATCTTAACAGATTTGAGAGGACTCTAAACCCTGGTCTACACTATGAGGTTAGGTCGAATTTAGCCATGTTAGGTCGATTTTATAAGCCACGCGTCTACACAACGAACCCCGTTCTGTCGACCTAAAGGGCTCTTAAAATCGACTGCTGTACTCCTCCCCGGTGAGGAAAGTAGCACTAAAATCGACTTTGCTGGGTCAAATTTGGGGTAATACAGATGCAATTTGATGTCATTGGCCTCTGAGAGCTATCCCAGAGTGCTCCAACGTGACCTCTCTGGACAGCACTTTCAACTCCGATGCACTAAGCAAGTACACAGGAAAAGCCCTGGGAAATTTTGAATTCATTTCCTGTTTGGTCAGCGTGGCAAGCTCAGCAGCATAGGTGACCATGCAGTCCCCCCAGAATCACAAAGAACTCCAGCGTGGACTGAACGGGAGACACTGGATCTGATTGCTGTATGGGGAGAAGAATCTGTGCAGGCCGAACTCCGATCAAAAAGAAGAAATGCTAATATATATGCCAAAATCGCACAGGGCATGGTGGAGAGAGGCTACAACAGGGACACACAGCAGTGCTGCGTGAAAGTTAAGGAGTTCAGGCAAGCCTACCAAAAGACAAAGGAGGCAAATGGTAGCTCTGGTCAGAGCCCCATACGTGCCACTTCTATGATCAGCTACATGGCATTCTAGGGGGGGACCCTACCACTACCCCACTACTGTCCGTGTACACCTGCAAGGCGGGAGTCTCACGCAACAGGGAGGATTTTGTGGATGAGGAAGAGAATTCGCAGCAGGCAAGCAGAGAATCCATTCTCCCCGCAGCCAGGACGTTTTCATCACCATGGAGGCAATACCCTCCCAAGGCGGGTTTCCAGACCCTGAAGCCAGAGAAGGCACCTCTGGTGAGTGCACATTTGTAACTACACTACAGGGGATAAAAGCAATTGTGTTTAATGTTTGATTTGCCCTGAAGAATTGGGATGCATTCACAGCCAGTACAGCTACTGGAAAAGTTTATTAACGTGCCTGAGGATGGAGCAGGAATCCTTCAGGGACATCTCCATGAAGCTCTCCTGGAGGTACTCCAAAAGCCTTTGCAGAAGGTTTCTGGGGAGGGCTGCCTTATTTCGTCCTCCATGATAGGACACTTTACCACGCCAAGCCAGTAACAAGTAGTCTGGAATCATTGCAGCACAAAGCATGGCAGTGAATGGTCCTGGGTTTTGGTCGCATTCAAGCAACATTCTGTCTATATCTTTCTGTGTTATCCTCAGGAGAGTGATATCATTCATGGTCACCTGGTTGAAATAGGGGTATTTTTGTAAGGGAACAGTAAAAGTACCCCGTTCATGCTGGGCTGTTTGAGCTTGGCTAAAAGGGAACATCCCTGAGAATAGCTACGCGGTGGGGGGCAGGGGTGAAGGGTTCATCCCAGAGAATAGCCACACAGTGGGGTTGGGGGGAGGGGTGTCCTGCACATCCACCCGAAAACCACATTCCCTCCTTTTAAATGGCAAACCCAACCGGCATTGCTTGCTCTGGGAAAGGAAGGTGCTGCAGTTTAAAACCATTCCCACATGTTATGAAGGCGGAAGAAGCCAACCCCGCGTACCCTTTGGCTTACCATGGCTGCCTGGAAACTGAATTCTGTTGCCCAGCCGTGTGTGATGTGTCACAATACCGGCAGGCGCTCAATATAAAAGGCAAAATGTGACCTTGTACCTAAAGCACATGTGCTGTCTGCTGTGAATTGCTTGATTCACTGTGAAAGAATCTCCCTTTTCTTCTCAGAAATGTATCTTCTTAAATTGTACTCTCCCTTTTTATCCCCCCGCAGGTGCAAATGTTTCTATGCTACCCCTACCATCTCCATCCCAGAGGTTATCACAGATCAGAAGGCGAAAAAAACGCACTTGCAATTACATGTTTTCCGAGCTCATGCAGTCCTCCCGCACTGATAGGGCAAGCTGAATGCATGGAGGCATTCAGTGGCAGAGTCCAGGAAAGCATTAAGTGAGCGCGATGAGAAGAGGCAGGAGGCGATGCTGAGGCTAATGGGGGAGCAAACGGACATGCTCAGGCATCTGGTGGAGCTGCAGGAAAGGCAACAAGAGCACAGACCACCGCTGCATCCACTGTATAACCACCTGCCCTCCTCGCCAGGTTCCATATCCTCCTCACCCAGATGCCCAAGAACATGGTGGGGGGGGGGGGGGGGAGGCTCCGGGCACCCAGCCACTCCACTCCAGAGGATGCCTTAAGTAACAGAAGGCTGTCATTCAAACAGTTTTGATTTGTAGTGTGGCTACAATAAGCAATGTGGCCTTGTCCTTCTCTCCTTCCCTCCTCCCCCACCCCACCCGGACTACCTTGTCAGTTATCTCACTTCTTTTTTAATTAATAAAGAAAGAATGCATGGTTTCAAAACAATAGTGACTTTATTTCCTTTGCCAGCTGTGATCAAAGGGGTGAGGGTGGTTGGCTTACAGGGAATTCAAATCAACAAAGGGGGCAGGTTTGCATCAAGGAGAAACACACACAATTGTCACACCGTAGCCTGGCCAGTCATGAAACTGGTTTTCAAAGCCTCTCTGATGCGCAGCACGCCTAGCTGTGCTCTTCTAATCGCCCTGGTGTCTGGCTGCTCAAAATCGGCCACCAGGCGTTTTGCCTCAACCTCCCACCCCACCATAAACGTCTCCTCCTTACTCTCACAGATATTATGGAGCACACAGCAAGCAGCAATAACAATGGGAATATTGGTTGTGTTGAGGTCTAACCTAGTCAGCAACAGCGCCAGCAAGCTTTTAAACGTCCAAATGCGCATTCTACCACCATTCTGCACTTGCTCAGCCTATAGTTGAACTGCTTCTTACTACTGTCCAGGCTGCCTGTGTGTGGCTTCATGAGCCATGGGAGCAAGGGGTAGGCTGGGTCCCCAAGGATAACTATTGGCATTGCAACAGCCTCAACGGTAATTTTCTGGTCTGGGAAGTAAGTCCCTTCTTGCAGCTGCTCGAACAGCCTGGAGTTCCTAAAGATGCGAGCATCATGCACCTTTCCCGGCCATCCCACGTTGATGTCGGTGAAACGTCCCTTGTGACCCACCAGTGCTTGCAGCACCACTGAGAAGTACCCCTTGCAGTTTACGTACTTGGCAAGGTGGTCCGGTGCCAAGATAGGGATATGCGTTCCATCTATCGCCCCACCACAGTTAAGGACCCCATTGTAGCATAGTCATCCACTATGACCTGCACATTTCCCAGAGTCACTACCCTTGTTAGCAGAAATTCAGTGATTGCATTGGCTACTTGGATCACAGCAGCCCCAACAGTAGATTTGCCCACTCCAAATTGATTCCCGACTGACCGGTAGCTGTCTGGTGTTGCAAGCTTCCACAGGGCTATCGCCACTTGCTTCTCAACTGTCAGGGCAGCTCTTGTCTTGGTATTCCTGCACTTCAAGGTGGGGGAAAGCAACTCACAAAGTTCCAGGAAAGTGGCCCTACGCATGCGAAAGTTTTGTAACCACTGGGAATCATCCCATACCTGCAACACTATGTGGTCCCACCAGTCTGTGCTTGTTTGCCGGGCCCAGAATCAGTGTTCCTCTGTATCAACCTGCCCCACTGCCGCCCTGATGTCCCAATTGCCACATCCCGTGCTTTCAGGAACGTCTGTGTCCATGTGCTCCTCACAATCTTCCTCCTGCTGGCAGCTCCTATCCAGGTTCTGCACATACTGCAGGATAATGTGCAAGGTGTTTACAATGCTCACGACAGCAGCGGTGAGCTGAGCAGGCTCCATGCTTGCTGTGCTATGGTGTCTGCATGGGTAATCCAGGAAAAAAGGCGCAAAATGGTTGTCTGCCATTGCTTTCATGGAGAGAGGGAGAGAGGGAAAGAGGTAAGGGAGACTCATGACATACCCAAAACCACCCACGACAATCTTTTTGCCCCATTAGACATTGGGAGCTTAACCCAGAATTCCAATGGGCAGCGGAGACTGCGGGATAGCTACTGACAGTGCACCGCTCCATGAGTTGATGCTAGCCACAGTATTGAGGATGCACTCCACCGACTTAATGTGCGTAGCGGGGACATACACAATTGACTGTATAAAATCACTTTCTAAAGATCGACTTCTAATTTCGTAGTGTAGACATACCCTGAGGGAAAAAAGGGAAGATGGGTGGTTAGCATGAATGTAGGGACGTAACACCCTTGAAGAAGTGCAATTATTGGCAAGTATCATCCCTTTCTTTGTCAGAGTAGTCTCTGCCCATTTTCAGTACTGCTAGTTTGACAAGCAGTACAAACTCCAGAGATAAGTGGGCTGAAGAGTTTGTAATCGAACATCAATTGTAAAAGCACTCCCAAACCTAGCATCAGATCTGGAGGTAAATCTAGGTATTATCATTGTGTAAACATAATCCTATGCTTCTCAGTTTGACCGTGATGAAGACAACCACAGGAGGTACTTCCTGTTGAATTAGCCCAAAGTCTGTCTAATTTGGGAACACTAGCTAAAATGCAAACAATTCTCTGTGCACAATCTAATCCATCTGGTCGGATGTCAAGAAGCAATGACATTTCCCTTACAATGTTTCTCATATGGAATAAAAAGAAATCTAAGTAATTTTCTAAACACCCTAGATTTATCTACGTAATAACTCAAAGCTCTCTTAAAATTCACTGTGTAAAGCCTAACTTCTTCATGGTGTGCACGAAGCTTATGGGAAACACACTCACACCAGAAAGTTAATTATTTCGTTAACGTCTTGGGGTGGGTACGTATAACAACCATGGTCTTGTGAAAAACAAGAAATGGAGGGTCAGGCACAAGACTCTATAGTTAACTTACTCTCCTTATTCATGTCACCGTCATCAGGAAGCCTCTTTTTATAGATAGGTTAGTGAGCATCAGATCCCAGATGGTAACTGGGTCTTTGACTGGTAGAAAAACATTAGCTAGACCCTTCAAGAACTTTTTCCACTGTTGAGTGCCAAAATACTTGGCTATTGTTGCTCCTCATTGCTTGATGACACAGTATATTGGAAACTTGTTGTCCTGAATGACCTAGACCACACCACCTCAGATTTGCAGAAGAAAAGTAAAGAACCCACCTGATAGCAGGGATAAGAGATTTTGTACTGCTGCATCTGTGGCATCATCCATTTGAATGTTGGTGTTTCAAGACAACAGATCTTCAGCTCTTCAGATAGCATTTCAAGCTGCTCTTCTAAAAAGTCACTGGTCTCCAAAGGTCTGTGGATTAGCAGGCTATCCAGTCTGGATTTGTCCCTGGTCCTATAGGTCAGATAGATGAACTGCAAAGATTTTGTTTCAAGTATATATTTCCTGCACTTGAATCTGGAAGGGAGAATTATGGCTACATCATCTACTAATCTGCATTCTGTGGACTGGGTTGGTGGGCCCAAGTGACCTAGCATGGGGAAAATGGTGTCGGCAAGCCAGGTTGCTATGATGTAGACTAGGTAACTCATTTTGCACGAATGGTTGACTGCTGACATTTACTGATCAGCATAAGGCTGAAATATTTTAATTTATCTGTTTTGACTTTGTTTGGGTAGTCTATTAGCTGTGTACACTGGATTTTAATTTCTTGTCTCCTTATCTTTCCAGTCACTGGTGGGTGCTTCCTCTGTGTTATACTGTGTTCCTAAGTGTTATACTTCTTGATAACACTTATATCAGAGAAGGTTGTATGTAGATGGTCAGTTTGATCAGGGCCATGCTCAAGAAGGCATAGATCTCTTCCTGTACTGATGGAGTCTACAGGTTCAAAGCCTCACCCAGGTTGAAAGCCATGTCCTGGACTTGCTGAGGTCTCGTGAAGATACAGAAGATACTCCAGTGTTGTCATCTAGAGAAGTTGATTGCCAATACCAGCTGGGACATCAGCACCCACCCCATCATCCCCTGACAGCCTGTCATCAGTCTCAGCCAGGGCAAAGGTAGATTAATCTAGTTACACATCATCTAGTCTACAGGCAGGAACTGAGGGACTATATACAAACTTTGAAAGACTGACAGAATCAGCATGGCACAGCTCTTGTTAGAGTCCTGTCCTCCTGCAACACTGCAAGAAGAATTCTTGATGACTGTCAACCCATTCACCTTGGTATTTACTTGTAATTGAGTCCTGAAAATGTTGGAGTGGATTTCTCATTTTGATATCCTCCCAGTGTGTCAAAGGAATCACAGGCAGTGAATGTCTTTTTTAGCTTGTCAGAACCTCTGATTTTGATACACTAAGCATGTAGCTTTTGTTCATATCTTTATCTAAATAGTAAGGAAAGAGCAAAGTAGCCTATAACTCCAGTACATAGTTTCAATTTTCCATGTTCATAGAATCATAGAATCTCAGGGTTGGAAGGGACCTCAGGAGGTCATCTAGTCCAACCCCCTGCTCAAATCAGGATCAAACCCAACTAAATCATCCCAGCCAGGGTTTTGTCAAGCCTGACCTTAAAAACCTCTAAGGAAGGAGATTCCACCACCTCCCTAGGTAACCCATTCCAGTTCTTCACCACCCTACTAGTGAAAAAGTTTTTCCTAATGTCCAACCTAAACCTCCCCCTCTGCAACTTGAGACCATTACTCCTTGTTCTGTCATCTTCTACCACTGAGAACAGTCTAGATCCATCCTCTTTGGAACCCCCTTTCAGGTAGTTGAAAGCAGCTATCAAATCCCCCCTCATTCTTCTCTTCTGCAGACTAAACAATCCCAGTTCCCTCAACCTCTCCTCATAAGTCATGTGCTCCAGCCCCCTAATCATTTTTGTTGCCCTCCGCTGGACTCTCTCCAATTTATCCACTTCCTTCTTGTAGTGTGGGGCCCAAAACTGGACACAGTACTCCAAATGAGGCCTCACCAGTGCTGAATAGAGAGGAATGATCACATCCCTCGATCTGCTGGAAATGCCCCTACTTATACAACCCAAAATGCCATTAGCCTTCTTGGCAACAAGGGCACACTGTTGACTCATATTCAGCTTTTCGTCCACCGTAACCCCTAGGTCCTTTTCTGCAGAACTGCTGCCCAGCCATTCGGTCCCTAGTCTGTAGCAGTGCATGGGATTCTTCCGTCCTAAGTGCAGGACTCTGCACTTGTCCTTGTTGAACCTCATCATATTTCTTTTGGCCCAATCCTCTAATTTGTCTAGGTCCCTCTGTATCCTATCCCTACCCTCCAGCGTATCAACCACTCCTCCCAGTTTAGTGTCATCTGCAAACTTGCTAAGGGTGCAGTCCACACCATCCTCCAGATCGTTAATGAAGATATTGAACAAAACCAGCCCCAGCACCGACCCTTGGGGCAGTCCACTTGATACCGGCAGCCAACTAGACCTGGAACCATTGATCACTACCCGTTGAGCCCGACCATCTAGCCAGTTTCTATCCACCTTACTGTCCATTCATCCAGCCCATACTTCTTTAACTTGCTGGCAAGAATACTGTGGGAACTTGTTAGCAAGTAAGCCTGCCCTACAGTCTCAAGAAACAGATTTGGTGGTGAATTTTTTTTTAATGCTTACCCATTTTCAAAGCATGAAAGACATCAGGTTGCCTCTTGTCATTATCTGAGAAAATACAAATATCTGTATTAACGTGAGTCATGTAGCTAAAAAATTTTAGTACAATTAGTTTAGCATAAAAAGTAAAAATATATTTGTGATGTTATCTGATTAGAGTATGACCATGCAAATCATTGTTGCTACCACTGTTATATAATTGCAACAAATCTTATACAAAGTGTGACGCATGGCCAAAAAGGGTTAAGCGGTTCACAGACTAAATGACCCAGAGTCAACCTTTAGAGACATGTTAGAAAAGTATGTAAATTGTAATTAGGGCCATTCTATGTTACATAGGCTAGAACTGTGAAATGCAAACCTGTATTGTTAGAGAATTAGAAGTGATACTAATTGTATATGTTTACTTATATCTTGTTTGATATTACCCATGTAAACAGATAGTTCCTCTCTGTCACTATAGATATCGATTCAGAGATCAAAAGGGAATATTAACATTTAGATGAATCTTGGGTGAAACAATGTCATTGTCTATATGTCTCTTTAAAGTTTGGGATAAATTGCCTAACGGATAAATTGCCTTATGTTAATCCGTGCAGCTGATTACTGGTGATGCTTCGGAAATAGGTCTACTTCGAGGTCTCCATGATTGACGAATCTTCACCTAAGGACTCCGAGCTGTCAAGAGAAGGCCTGGAACTGTATAAAAATCCCTTGGGTCTTAATCCTTTTTTATCTCAGATCTGCTTGATGCTTCATGCAGGGGAAGCTTAAGTCATAAGACTGAGATCTCCAGTCTCATCTGGATCACCCTGAATATGGACATTGGATTAATGGACATTGGACTAATTCTGAAAGAACTCTTTGCAACTACAAAGTTCACCATCTCTCCTATGAATCTGATCTCAGAACTGTACTCATGTCTGTATGTATATTGATCTTTTAACCAATACTCTCTCTTTTCTTTTTTAATAAATTTTAATTTACTTAATAAGGATTGGCTATAAGCATGTATTTGGGTAAGATCTGAAGTATTCATTAACTTGTGAGGTAATGTGTCCGATCCTTTGGGATTGCTGCAACTTTCTTATATGATGAAAAAGATTTTCAGTAATCCTCATCATATTTGACTTGGGTGTCTGGGTGGAGGCCTGAGGCTGGGTTGCTTTAAGGCAGTGGTTTCCAACTTTTTTACACCCAAGATCACTTTTTGAATCTAAGGGCAACCCAAGATCTGCCCGCCCCCTTCACCGAGGCCCTGCTCCTTCCCCAGAGCTTTGCCCAGCTCACTCCATCCCCCCTCTCTCCGTTGCTCACTCTCCCCCAGCCTCACTCACTTTCACCGGGCTGGGGTAGGAGGTTGTGGTTCTGGAGGGGGTGCAGGCTCTGGGCTGAGGCCGAGGGGTTCGTAGCGTGGGAGGGGTCTCTGGGCTGAGCCTGGGGCAGGGGGTTGAGGTGCATAAGGGGGTGAGGGTACAAGCTCTAGGAGGGCGTTTGGGTGCAGGGGAGGGCTCTAGGCTGGAGCAGAGTGTTGGGCTGCATGAAGGAGTACAGGGTGCTGGCTCTGGGACGGGGTCAGGGCTGGGGCAGGGGCGAATTAGGGGCTATGGGGTGCTGGCTCCAGGAGGGGGTTCAGTCTGGGGATTGGGGTGTGGTCTCCCGCGAGCACCACTTACTTCCAGCGGCTCCCAGTCGGCGGCAGGTGCAGCGAGGCTAAGGCAGGCTCCCTGCCTACCCCGGCCCCACACCGCTCCCGGAAGGGGCCAACGTGCCTCGGAGGGGTGGGGGTGAGGAGCGGAGCATGTGGCTCTGCGCACTACCCCTCTCTGCAAGAACCGCCCCCACAGCTCTCCCGACCAATGAGAGTTGCAGGTATGGTGCTTCCAGGAGAGTGTGGGGCCAGGGTAGGCAGGGAGTCTGCCTTAGCGGCAGCCACGCAACACCACCAGAGATCACAATCCATTGGGAGATCCTCTAGGATCGACCACTTGATCGTGATTGACCAGTTGGTGACCACTGCTTTAAGGGACCTGTGTTGTTGGCTTCTGGGTAATCAGTAATATATTATAGAAGCTGTTTTATGCAGGCTTGGTAAATCTAAATATTGGAATATCCACCAGCTTTGCAGATTGTCTGCCCCATTCTTTGCAGTTCACCCTGAGTAACCTCAGTGTGGCTCTGTGGGATCCCTGTCACAATATTCTACATATAATTATCTTATTCCAAAATGTACATTCAGGCTTCTATTTGATCAGTAAAGATGAAAGCACAAAGAAACTAATACAGGCCCTGTGGGAGCAGAGGTCCACCTGCAGGGTTCTCAGTGCAGGAGCAGGACTACAGACTGTATAAAGCATCAGTAGAGTTGTTTGCTACCCAATATCTATTCTGTATAAGGAAAAGAAATCTTGAAATTTATACAGTAATATGTCTGGAAGAGTAAAATATCTGTTAAAGGATGACATTCACTTCAGAAGGCTCACAATAAGGTTCAAAGCATTAGTGTGAATTTCTGGGATAAAATGTGTGAGCTTCTGCCCTGGGTAAATATTCCCCAAAGTGCATGTCTACTCTGAAACATAACTAAAAAATGGCTTTGTGGGATTCCATTTTCATTTCTACTCATGGATTTCCACATCAAATGTGCTCAGTTCACATAAAAAAAAATATTTTTCTAAACCAAGGCCATCATCTCCATCCTTTTATCAATGATAAAAGAACGTAAGAATGACCATACTAGGTCAGACCAATGGTGCATCGAGCCCAGTATCCTGTCTTCCGACTGTGGCCAGTGCCAGATTCGTCAAAGAGAATGACCAGAACAGGGAAATTACCAAGTGATCTATCCCCTGCTCTCCAGTCCCAGCATCTGGCAGTCAGAGGATAACAATTCTGCATATGAAATTATTCCAATTTTAAGTTTTTTAGGCCATGGTGTTTGTCTTCATAAATCTCTGTGAAGTCTCTAGGAACTGTTGGCACCACATAATTAAGGGGAAATTATTCTGTTATGTGTATACAAGTCAGATAATAAATCCAGCTCCCTCTTCCAAAGCATTATTGGCAGTTCAGTGCTAACAGGAGTATAAAGTAATGATATATTTGAAATGAAATCAAGAAAAGGTGGACAGAACTACTAAGTTAGAAGTTGCCATTTTTACACAGACAGTTTTCTGTCCATAACTGGACTTCACAGGGAGTAATTCCAAAATACTGCATAGAGTCACATGCTGAGGAGAGAAACCAAAGGAAGAATGAGAATTCCTTGGACTTTTTAAAACTGGGAGCAGTAGTTGAACGGAATACCTGGTTCTAGTCACATAGAATGTCAGGGTTGGAAGAGACCTCAGGAGGTCATCTAGTCCAACCCCCTGCTCAAAGCAGGACCAATCCCCAGACAGATTTTTGCCCCAGACCCTAAATGGCCCCCTCAAGGATTGAACTCACAACCCTGAGTTTAGCAGGCCAATGCTCAAACCACTGAGCTATCCCTCAAAAACTGTATAGAATGCTTCCTAACTCTTAGGCAAAGGGCCAGAAAGGGGAGACCCTGGGTCAGGAAAGGACCTGGAAAGGGGGACTCCTTATACCTATCAAGTGAAAGGCCAGATAGGAAGACACCTACAGGGAACTGCAGCTGGCTGGAAAAAAAGCCTGTGCTGGAGACCCCCTGGACAAAAGCATCTAAGGACTGTGAAGCCCTGGAGACAAGGGTTAAGACAACACCCTGTAGGGCAGTCAGAATATTTAGTTTTTGTTTTAATGTTGTGGATTAAAAAAAAAAGAGAGAGAAGAAAATTTGAAGTTGTTTAGGGGGTGAATTCTCCTTCCCTCACCGGGCCCATCAGCCAGCCATCTTACAGCATATTAGCAGATATTTAAAAGCTGCAAAACTCATGTGAGTGTCCCTTTCTGCTGCCTTGCCCCTTTCGAGAGTATATAGCTAGACCCCAGTGTATGGCAAGGATTAAGGCCTTGTCTACACTAGCACTTATGTCAGCAAAACTTTTGTCACTCAGAGGTGTGAAAAAACACACTCCCTGAGCGACATCAATTTTGCTGGCATAATTTCTTTTGCCCAATAATTCCTGCATCAGACCCAGAAATTTGTGGATGAACTACAGTATGTATTTAAAAAACACATTCAATCTTGCTTTAAAGACTTCAACTGATAACGAATTTACCACATTCTTTGGTGGTCTGTTCCAAAAATTAATTATTCTCTTTGTTAAAAAATTGTCTTATTTCCATTTAGACATTCTATTCCAACATTACTATGCCTTTGTCTGCTAAACAGAAGAGCTCTCCAGTATAAGATTTGTTGTCCCTATGTAGATGTATTTAGATTTTGATCTAGTCACCTCTTAACCTTCTCTTTGTTAAACTAATAAGACCGAGCTCCTTTAGTCTCTCACTGTAAGGTAGGATTTATAGACTTGAATTATTCTCGTAGCTCTTCTCTGAATTGTCTTCAGTTTTTCAACCTCTTTGCCCCTTTGGGTAAATATTTTTATTTTCCCCCTAAAAGAGCACAAATAGGATCCCACTGGGAACACCAATTTTTTTCTTTTAATTTTTCAAGTTGAATTCACAGTCTTGTTACCATAAAACAATGGAAATACCAACATGCCTCCATATTATTTGGAGAAAACCTGCTTGCAGGCAAAGGTGAGTAAATCCACTCCAAGAACATCTAGATCAAGAGCCCTATGCCTCAAAGTATAAAATGTACATTAATAACTACCTCTTTGGTTCTTATGTCTTAAAATGTCTAACCTAAACCCTGCAGAAAGGAAACCAAAAGAATAGTAGCCCATACCTGTCAGGGGTCTGATTGTTGTTAGTGATTCCAAATAATCTTTCATGTCTTTATGTTTGAAGCCAATGGAGATTTCAAAAGGTGTTTTATGCAGCACATTTAGGTGGTTAGGATTGGCTCCCTTGTCCATGAGTTGTTGTGCCAAGCTCACCTTTCCACTAACAGCTGCCAGCATTAGAGGACTCCAGCCCACAGTCTTCACAGTGTAATTACAATCAGCTCCCCAGTCCAGTAGCAAGTGCACCACTGCCTCATATCCATGCTGGGCAGCTGCTGTTAGCGGTGTTATATCAGGCAGTTCCTCTTTGCTGTTGTCAACCAAACTGGTATTAAAATGGTCATAATTATCAACAAAAGCTCCAGATTCCAGCAACAATTTCACGACACTGACATGGCCACCTCTAGAAGCCATTGTAAGTACACTCGCTCCCAGCTTATTCTGTGCATTGAGATCAGCACCATTCTCCAACAAGATGTGAGCCACAGTTAGATGTCCAAACCTTAAGAGGAGGAAAAAGAATTGAAAAAATAACCAATTATACTGTAACAAATATCTCCTATAGAAAGGATGTGAAATTTTGCTGCAGCAGTTATCCAGTATGCTAAACTCTCATACTATACCTACATCAACTGAAAATAAATAAATAAATATATATACACACACACACACACACACACACAAGTTAACCAGAAATGGGTATTCACCCACGAAAGCTCATGCTCCAAAATGTCTGTTAGTCTATAAGGTGCCACAGGACTCTTTGCTGCTTTATTAGAAAGATGGCAACCCTACCCCTGTTTATGATGGGCTCTGGCCAGGGTAAGTGCAGGAACAGACACACTCCAAGGTGATGCTGTTCAGGAAGAAACCTCTCTGCTCTGCGCTGACCACTCCCCCAGCTTTCCTCTGCTCTTGGGGTTGTTTGTTTTCTAACTGGCTTCCTTGAAATGAAGAAAGAACAGCGCCACTTTTTAACACCAAAGCCAGGTCAAAGCGGGGCGGGGAGTGGCCCCCCAGCAGCAGCCGTTCTGCTAAAGAGACACCGACCAGGCCACTGCGTCCCAACCTCTGTGCTGCAGGAAACCCCTCCGCGCTAGCCGCCCTCGGCCCTCGGCCCCCCGAGCAGAGCGAGCCCCAGGCGCCCCAGCGCTGGGCTCGGGGAATGCCCCAGGCTGGGCTCGGGCGGCCGGAGCATGCTCAGTGGCTGCGCGGGAGCGGATACGGGCAGCGCCCGGCCCTACCTGGCCGCCTGCATGAGCGGGCTCCAGCCGTAGTGGTTCCGGCTCTGCACCGAGGCCCCTTTGCGTAGCAGGAACCGCACCAGCTGCTCGTGGCCTCCGGCCGCGGCGAACTGCAGCCCCGTGTTGCCGGCCTCGTCCGTGCAGTCCACCGGCACCGAGGGTGGAGGCGCTGCCGCCTCGCCCGCCCCGGACTCCGCCGCCGCCTCCTCCGCCCCGCAAGCGGAGCCGCCCGCCGCCTCCGCGCCGCCCCCGGGCAGCCCCAGCAGGCGCCGGGCGCTCTCGTAGTCCCCCTGGTCGCAGGCGCGGAGAAGCAGCTGGACCTGGGTGGGAACCCCGCATTCCCCCATCGGCAGCGAGCCCCGGGCCGCCGCCGCCGGCTCCGCTCCCTACGTCCGCCCCCGGCGCGGGCCTCGCTGCCCTGGAAGGAGAGAGAGCTGGGCGCTCCGCCCGCGGGAGGGCAGCCGGTGTAGTGTTACACACGCCGCTCCCGGCAGCGCTTCCCGACAGCTCCCTGGCGCTTCCCGGTCCCGCTTCGCTACTCCCCGCCTTCCCCGTCCTCTGCCAGGGGCGGCGAATGGGGACTGATGTGGGAAGGCCTGTCACAGCTTGCTAGCTCTCCCCTTTCCCCAGCTCCTGGGGCAGGGCCTTGCCAGGGTTGGGGGTGCACTGTCACAATTTGCTACTACACCTCTACCTGGATGTAACGCAACTCGCTATAACGCAAATTCGGATATAACGTGGTAAAGCAATGTTCCAGGGTGCGTGCGCGCCAGTGAATCAAAGCAAGTTTGATATAACACAGTTTCACCTATAACGCGGTAAGATTTTTTGGCTCCCAAGGACAGCGTTATATCGAGGTAGAGGTATACTGTGAAATCTGCATTTTCAGTTTGGACACAAAGACGGACATTTTTGTAATTTGGAAAACCATTTGACTGGTAAACGGCAGGGCTAGTGTATGTGAAACCCTGAATGATGATTTTTCTTTCTTAGTCTCTTTCCATTGTAGATTAGGCTATATAGTTTCTATAATAAACAAACATTTTATGTACAGGAAACACTGAAACTAGTGCAAAGCATTGTAAATAGTATTTGAAATACATTTTAAACACAAGCTGTTAGGCAGAATTTCTTCCATTGTTCCTTATGCAGCCTTTCCCCCCATTGGCAGTTACACATACTGATCAAGTTTTCACACTGCTCGGCTTACCCACTTTGGCAAAACATATGAGTATATTGCCCCAGCTCTTATTCCAGAGACATTTTCTCAGGCCTTTTTCCTCACTGTTCAAACTGAAGTGCCTTGTCCTCACTGTTTTTTTGTTCTCCATAGAATGATAGCACTGGACCATGAGAGGTCATCTAGTCCAGTCACCTGCACTCAAGGCAGGACTAATTATCTACACCATTCCTGACAGGTGTTTGTCTAACCTGCTCTTAAAAATCTCCAATGAGGGAGATTCTAGTGCTTAACCACTCTGACAGGAAGTTTTTCCTAATGTCCAACCTAAACCTCCCTTGCTGCAATTTAAGCCCATTGCTTTTTGTCCTAGCCTCAGAGGTTAGGAAAAACAATTTTTCTTCCTCCTCTCTGTAACAACCTTTTACATACTTGAAAACTGTTAACATGTCCCCTCTCAATCTTCTGTTTTCCAGACTAAACAAACCCAATTTTTTCAATCTCCCCTCATAAGTCATGTTTTCTAGACCTTTAATCATTTTTGTTGCTCTTCTCTGAACTCTTTTCAATTTGTCCACACCCTTCCTGAAATGTGGCGCCCAGAACTGGACAAAACACTGCAGCTGAGGCCTAATCAGTGCAGAGTAGAGGAGAAGAATTACTTCTTAGGTCTTGCTTACAACATCCCTGCTAATACATCCCAGAATGATGTTTGCTTTTTTTGCAACAGCATTACAATGTTGAGTCATATTTAGCTCGTGGTCCACTATGACTCTTTCCGCAGTACTCCTTCCTAGGCAGTCATTTCCCATGTTGTATGTGTGCAACTGATTGTTCCTTCCTGAGTGGAGTACTTTGCATTTGTCCTCATTGAATTTCATCCTATTTACTTCAGACCATTTCTCCAGTTTGTCCCGATCATTTTGAATTTTAATCCTATCTTCCAAAGCACTTGCAAACCCTCCTAGCTTCGTGTCGTCCGCAGACTTCATAAGTGTATTCTCTATGCCATTATCTAAATCATTGATGAAGATATTGAACAGAACCGGACCCAAAATTGATCCCTGCGGGCTCCCACTTGTTATGCCCTTCCAGCATAACTGTGAACCATTGATAACTACTCTTTGGGAATGGTTTTCCAACCAGTTTTGGACCCACCTTACAGTTGCCCCACCTAGGTTGCATTTCCCTAGCTTGTTTATGAGAAAACCTGACCTATGAAAAAAGGTTAAAAGAACCTGAGCATGTTTAGTCTTGAGAAAAGAAGACTGAGGGGGGACATGTTAACAGTCTTCAAATATGGTAAGGACTGTTGTAAAGAGACAGGACTGTGAAACAATTGTTCTCCATGTCCCCTAAAGATAGGATGGCAAGTAATGGGCTTATTCTGCAGCAAAGGAGACTTAAGTTAAATATTAGAAAAAACTTTATAACTATAAGGGGAGTTAAGCTATGGAATAGGCTTCCAAGGGATGTTGTGGAATCCCCATCACTGTGCGCTTTCAAGAACAGGTTGGACAAACTCCAGCCAGGGATGGTCCGGGTTTACTAGGTCCTTCCTCAGCACAGATGGTTGGACTTGATGACTTCTCAAGGTCTCTGCCAACTCTCCATTTCTGTGATTCTATACTGTGTCCATAATATGTAGTGTACATGCCTGTCTTCTTCAGCTCTTCCTAACAATGTCGACATCCTCCTTCTTTTCAAAACATTTCTCAGCATTGTCAGCAAAACCATCCTTCACAGCAGACACGTGCATGCTCGTTCATTGATCAATCATTTATGTCACAGGGCTGTTTTCAGCAATTCTGTTTATAACATTCCCCCTGCCCCTTGAGTTCTCATTGGCTCAGCTATATGGTGAGTAAATGGGAGAGACCTGCCAAGTGGCTTGCGTACAATGAAAACATTCTATACAGCATCAGCAACAAATACAGAGCATGTCTAGTAACTGCCACACTCTGTTTCTGGTGATCAGCTCTGCACATGTGTTGAGGTACAACAGCACCATGTTTTATGTAAGCTGAAAATACTTTTGTTGCACCAATCAGACTGTGTCTTTACACCTTTGTGGATATTGCAATAATGGACTCATTAATATTATCATCGTAATGCAAGAAAGGGGTAAACATGACAAATGCTGCGTTTCTAAGTTAAATTTTCCTGGGACCACACGGTTATTAAAAATAAGGCTTATATTACTTTTGGTTAGCTAGCCGGTAGCGGCTGAAATCAAAGAGAAATATTTGCAGTTAAAGCACCAAAACCAAGGATCAGTTGGTTAATTCTAATGGGGCAAGAGTGCCAGCACTTTCTGTGCATTGTCTATGGAGGGGATCACGCTACAGCTAAGCCAACACCCTCTGTGTGCACAGCAGAATCTACCATAACACTCTCAGGCCTTCATTCTCCTACTCATGAAAGATGTCCTGACCAGTGTAGGTCAGAAAAGAGCAAGATCACCTTTAATTTTAACCTTAAACCATTTACTGAAATTTTGTCAGGCCAAAACTGATACTTGTGAAATATTGCAAAGGTCTTTCTATATAGGGCAACAGTCTAAGATGAGTGCTCCACTACTTCACTTTGGATACACCTAGACCAGGGGTCTCAAACATGCGGGCCGCATGCGGCCCGCGGAGCTCTTCCCTGCGGCCCGCGGAGCTCCCCAGGGCCGCCCAGAGGGGGGAGCAAAGGGGGCAATTTGCCCCGGGCCCCGGGCTCCGCAGGGGCCCCCAAGAGAAAAGCAGAGGCTCCCGCCTCCGCCCCTCTCCTGGAGCCTCGGCGCATAGAGCGCTGAGTCTCCGTCCGAGCGCCTGAGCCCCGCCCCGATCCGAGCCGCGTGGGGAGGGGGCGGGGCTGGGAGCTCTGGGCTGAGCGCTGCGCTCGGCGTGGAGCTCACAGCCCCGCCCCCTCACCACGCGGCTCTGAGCGGGACGAAGCTCAGGCCTCGCCGGAGACACGCTCGGGTAAGAGGTGGGGAAGCGAGCCGGGGCCGGGCGGGCCGGGGCCTGGGTGGGAAGCGGGACCCGCCGGGGCGGGCTGGGGCCTGGGTGGGAAGCGAGACCCGCCGGGCCGGGCCGGGCCAGGGGGTGGGGGAGGGAAGCGAGAGCCGCCGGGGCCGGGCCGGGCCAGGCCGGGGGAGGGGGGGAAGGGAAGCGAGACCCGCCAGGCCGGGCCGGGGGTGGGGGAGGGAAGCGAGACCCGCCGGGCCTGGGCCGGGGGGTGGGGGAGGGAAGCGGGACCGGCCAGGGCCGGGTGGGAAGCGGGACCGGCCGGGTGGGGAAAGAGGACCCGCCGCCGCCGAAGCGCAGCCCGGTCTTCCACGGTGGGGGGCCCCTTCTGTTCCAGGACCCGCCGCCTAAGTGCCCCACCGCCAAGCCACCAAACAGCTGTTGGTGGCGCTTAGCACTTTCCAGGAGGGAGGGGGGAGGAGCGGGGAGCCGCGTGCTTAGGGAAGGAGGTGGAGAAGAGACAGGGCAGGGGCGGGGCCTCATGGGAGGGGTGGATTGGGGGTGGGGCCAGGGGCAGCAAGGGGGCGTGTCAGTGATGCGGCCTTCGGGCCAATGCACTAGTCCTCATGCGGCCCTCGGGGTCATTTGAGTTTGAGACCCCTGACCTAGACTATACAATGTTTTTAAAATGTTGGACCCAAGTCAAAGGCCTGATGGTGATAGTGTTTTGGAGAATGACTTTTGCAGTCTTCTATGGTTGCCTTGACTGCTGTCGTCAAGACTAAGGTCATAACCTCAAAACAAAAGTGTCTACGCAGGGGTTTAAGGCATAGTAACTTATGTGCATTAAGTTCAAACCTGTAGTATGTGTCACACCATCTAGACAAGGTGTTAATAGGGGAAGGGAATAACGGAAATTGAGATGTAAGAAGTCTTTATTAATTCCTTTAGTTTAAAATGTTTTAACTGGTTTTCCATGACACTCATACAAATGGGGTGGCGGGTAGCAGACATTCAGATGCAAATGCCTCTCCTGTAGAAGGTGCAGTGTTCACTACATAATCAATATCAGAGTTGTCAAGCGCTGAATAATAAAGATTAATTTAACATCTAAATCACCAAAATAGTCTGTGTCCTCAGTGCTAAGAAAATGTGTATTTTCAGTGTCAGGTAACAACATGTATTAGTAAAAACTCTGTGGAGACAAGGCATTTTAGGCTATGGCTACACTACGCAGCTTTTAGCGACAGGGCTGTGTTGTTACAGCCATGTCGCTAAGAGGCGCGCAGTGTAGCTGCTGTTTGTCGGCTCTCCAACAAAAAACTTCCACCCTCAATGAGTAGCGTTAGCGTCAGCAGGAGCAGCTGTTTACACAGCTTGTCGGCAAAACTTGTGTCTTTGGTGGGGGGGTTGTTTTTTTAGCACCTCTGAAAGACAAAAAGTTTTGTCGTTCAGTTGCCAGTGTAGACATAGTTTCACCAAAGGCAAACTAGGTAGGGTCAGCACTATGCCACCCCCATCCAACCAATGCAAAGGAGTAACTGGATAAATCATCTTAAAAATCCTTGATTTTAGCAGTACAGAACAGTCAATTTGTCAGAAAGAAGAACATCACTGAAATGTAACATAACCAAATATGTAGCATACATAAGGCTATGAAATTAAAATATGCAATTAGAAATATAAAAAATTGCATAGAAAAATCAACATTTATTTATGCAGCAAATGAAGTAATAGGAGAGTAAAGTGTGCACATCAGTGTTTTCAGGATAGGGAATTACTTACAGAAATAAGGAATTTTAATTTGTTTTCAATTAGAAATCACATTACTGAAGTATAAAACGATATGGAATATTATGGGAATGTACAACTCTTTTAGGTATATGGCTTCTTAGAGTGAGATGACAGCAAACATATCAAGCTAATGTGCCCTAAAGGCTCAAAAATATAAAGGAAAATTAAAAGAGCACCAAATGTATTTATCTATCTACTTTAATGTCATGATTCTGTGGGACATAATTCATGATTTTTTAATACTTGTGGTTGTCAATCTGTCTTGGGGTTGTATAGCTAGCCTATATTAAGTAAAAAAATACAGTAGAAATTTGCCTTTGAGGAGGATTTTATAAAATCTAGTATAGTGCCCTTTGGGCCAGATTTTTAAAGGTATTTAGGCAACTAGTGAGATTTTCAAAAGCATCTAGGTGCTTTCAACCTTTAAAATTCTGGCCTGTGGTGAATATATGGGAACCAAGTTCTACACACATGTGACATGAAAAAGCACTAAGGTGCTGGATAGAGAGGCAAAATAACAGTTTATGAAGGCAATCTGTTTGGTGGATCAAAGGGCTTGGAAGAAGGGGTGGAGTAGGGTTGGGGTCTGGGGCAGAGCATAGGAGCATGCAGGAGTTGCAGCTAGCAAGGGATGTGAAGGGTTTCTACAGGTATGTTAGCGACAAGAAGAAGGTCAGGGAAGAGTAGGACCCTTACTGAATGGGGAAGGCAACCTAGTAACAGATGATGTGAAAAAAGCTGAAGTACTCAATGCTTTTTTTGCTTCGGTCTTCACAGACCAGGTCAGCTCCCAGACTGCTGTACTGGGCAGCACAGTATGGGGAGGAGGTGAGCAGACCTCAGTGGTGAAAGAACAGGTTACGGACTATTTAGAAAAGCTGCACATGCACAAGTCCCTGGGGCTGGATCTAATGCATCCAAGGGTGCTGAGGGAGTTGGTTGATGTGATTGCAGAGCCATTGGCCATTATCTTTGAAAACTCGTGGCAATCGGGGGAGGTCCCGGACGATTGGAAAAAGGCAAATATAGTGACCATCTTTTAAAAGGGAAGAAGGAGAACCCGGGGAACTACAGATCGGTCAGCCTCACCTCGGTCCCTGGAAAAATCATGGAGCAGGTCCTCAAGGTAACCATTTTGAAGCACTTGGAGGAGAGGAAGGTGAACAGGAACAGTCAACATGGATTCACCAAGGGCAACTCATGCCTAACCAACCTAATTGCCTTCTATGATGAGATAACTGGCTCTGTGGATATGGGGAAAGCAGTGGACATGATATATCTTGATTTTAGCAAAGCTTTTGGTATGGTCTCCTACAGTATTCTTGCCAGCAAGTTGAAGTATGGATTGGATGAATGCACTATAAGGTGGATAGAAAGCTGGCTAGATCGTCCGGCTCAATGCGTAGTGATCAACGGCTTGATGTCTAGTTGGGAGCCAGTATCAAATGGCGTTTCCCAGTGTCCTGGGGCTGGTTTTGTTCAACATCTTCATTAATGATCTGGATGATGGGATGGATTGAACCCTCAACAAGATTGTGGATGACACTAAGCTCTGAGGAGAGGTAGATAAACTGGAGGGTAGGGATAGGGTCCAGAGTGACCTAGACAAATTGGAGGATTGGGCTAAAAGAAATCTGATGAGGTTCAACAAGGACAAGTGCAGAGTCCTGCACTTAGGACAGAAGAATCCCATGGACTGCTACAGGCTAGGGTCCAACTGGCTAAGCAGCAGTTCTGCAGAAAAGGACCTGGGGAATACAGTGGATGAGAAGCTGGATATGAGTCAGCAGTGTGCCCTTGTGGCCAAGAAGGCTAACAGCATATTGGGCTGCATTAGTAGGAGCATTGCCAGCAGATCGAGGGAAGTGATTATTCCCCTCTATTAGGCACTGCTGAGGCCACATCTGGAGTATTATGTCCAGTTTTGGGGGCCCCACTACAGAAAGGATGTGGACAAATTGGAGAGAGTCCAGTGGAGGGCAACAAAAATTATTAGGGGACTGGGGCACATAACTTATGAGGAGAGGCTGAGGGAACTGGTCTTGTTTAGTCTGCAGAAGACAAGAGTGAGAGGGGATTTGATAGCAGCCTTCAGCTACCTGAAGGGGCATTCCAAAGAGGATGGAGCTAGGCTTTTCTCAGTGGTGGCAGATGACAGAACAAGGAGCAATGATCTCAAGTTGGAGTGGGGGAGGTTTAGGTTGGATATTAGGAAACACTATTTCACTAGGAGGGTGGTGAAGCACTGGAATGGGTTACCTAGGGAGGTGGTGGAATCTCCATCCTTCGAGGTTTTTAAGGCCTGGCTTGACAAAGCCCTGGCTGGGATGATTTAGTTGGGGTTGGTCCTGCTTTGAGTAGGGGCTTGGACTAGGTGACCTCCTGAGGTCTCTTCCAACCCTAATCTTCTATGATTCTATGTAGGTTGAGCATCCCCTGGGATCTGAGTAAGTCAGCGCCTCTGCCCCTCACTCATTTCTGCAAACACTGCTGATGCCTCACCTCACCTCACCTGGGATAAATTTCATCCTCTCTGCCCCGGTCTATCCCAGGGCTTCCCTCTGCCACTGTCTCAACCCCAGCTCCTATCTCCATCCTCAATTTTGCCCTGGCCCTTCTCCTTCCATGCCCCCAGCTGTTTGACCCCCCAACATTCAGTTCAGCCCCTTGCACAGACTCCGCCAAAACCTCCATCCGATTTGCCCTCTCTGACACCTCTAGCGCTCATGAGCAGCAGGGAGGGAGCAGATGGTAAAGGCCAGGGAAGACAGCGGCTTCAGCAGATATTACTGTGCATGCTCAGTAACAGCTATACTGAGCATACACAGGCAGCAGTTTGTAATATCACCTGGGTTGGCCACAGAGCGGGGCTGCTCCTGGGGCCAGAGGAGAGCGCAGCTGCTGTATCTGCTGGCAGCAGGCGTCGCTCCCGCTCAGAATGGGAATGGCTGAAAACACTCACCTTATAGCCCCCCCACTCCTGATCCCATCCCCCCAATTGTTAGTCACCCCACACTACAGCACCCCCACCCCCAATCTAGTGCTGACCTGGGTGGATAAAAAAAATCAGATTTTTTTAAATAAAAAAAAATCAGTTTTTTTTTATTTGTCATTTTTGATAAAATGCTTTTTGAGGAAAAAAAACTATCTAAAAATAGGTTCAATTAAGATACATTATAGTTCAAAGATATCTCATCATGGAATAGGGATTATAAATTCTAATTCTATAGTATGAGACAATATGTTCATGTAATGTTAAAGAAAAGTTTTGTAAATGAGTTCCAATAGTTCATGGATTAGGGACCCAATCTTATGGGGTTCCAGGGGCTTCTGTATAGATTATATAGGTTAGTCTTTTGATCTACCCAGTGCTCAGTCTAGAAGATACCATCAGAGATGCTTAGTTTTGCAGTTCTCAAACTGTGGATTTGTGTCTCCAGAGATAACATGCTTGTTAACAGCAAAAATGTTTTTTAAATACATAAATGTATAGAGGTGAGAAATAACAGACCTCAACCCTATTGTCCCTCTGCAAATCTGTGTACACAGAGTCAATCCTTTATCTCTCTCTAAAAGTTTCAAAAAGTTTAATGAATAGAAGATTGTTGGGGATGGAATAGATCTGGACAAGGAGAAGAAGTCTGGAGATAAATGTGAGAAGGGAAGGACAGGCAGAAACAAAAGTGAAACTGTTTGAGCAGCATATTCCAGAAGTCTTGAGGTCTGAGTGTAGCCTTCACTGATTTGAGATCTACCATACCATTCTCTCACTAGAAGGGAAGACCTATAATGGTAGCAGGCCGTAAAAGAGACCCAGTTTGGGAATATTTTAATGAAGTTCCTCTATCTGTAGGTAAGACAGGCATGCATGCAAAATGCAAACAGTGCAATAAAGAAATGCAAGGCCCGGTTGCCCGAATGAAACAACATCTTGAGAAATGTTCCTTCTCAGGAGGAAATTGTGTTGAAGATGAAAAAAGGAACATGCCTGAACATGCAGGATCTTCAGCTTGGTAAACTTTTATTTCATATTTCTTTCTTAAGGACTGCCTGTCTTCCTTCTGGACTATTCTTGAATTCTCATGTTTGAGCAAAAAAAAAAAAAAAATTATATAAATATTGTGACAAAGTTCCTCCTCTCCTCTAGTAGGTCCTGCGCTTATTGGCGGATTTCCTCCCCTCAGTGGTCTTCCCCTTGGATGAAACCCACAGTCTGGATCAACTCCTCCTATGTCTGATTAGGAGTAGCGAGGTTTGGGGGGAACCCGGGCCCGCCCTCTACTCCGGGTTCCAGCCCAGGGCCCTGTGAATTGCAGCAGTCTCTATAGTGCTACTTGTAACCGCTGCTTGACCCTTACAGGCCCCTGGGCTACTTCCCCATAGCCTCCTTCAAACACCTTCTTTATCCTCACCATAGGATCCTCCTGGTGTCTGATACTGCTTGTTTGTGTGGTGTTTCCTCAATCCTCCACCCTCTCAGTTCTTAGTTCCTTGTGGCTCTAGCTCCCAGCTCCTCATACACACTTCCTTCCTCTGGCTCCTCTCCCTTTGACTGGAGTGAGCTCCCCTTTTTATACCAGGTGCCCTGATTAGCCTGCCCTGATTGGAGCACCTGCAGCCAATCAATGTAGCTCTCTCCGGTGCCTTCTAGAAAGTTCTTAATTGGCCCCAGGTGCCTTGATTACCCTGGAGCAACTGCCATTTTGGTTCCCATGGTACTAGGGATTTGCTTAGCCTAGGGCTAACATACCTGTTCCTCAGTACTTTCCTGTAGCCATCCAGCCTTGCTCCATCACTTATATATATATATATATATATAGTTGTTACTCTATCGCAGGGATCGGCAACCTTTGGCACGCGGCCTGCCAGGGTAAGCACCCCGGCGGGCCGGGCTGGTATGTTTACCTGCTGTGTCCAGCAGGTTCGGCCGATAGCGGCTCCCACTGGCCGTGGTTCACCGTTCCAGGCCAATGGGGACGGCGGGAAGCAGCGGGCAGCATATCCCTCAGCCCACGCCACTTCCTTCCGCCCCCATTGGCCTGGAATGGCGAACCGTGGCCAGTGGGAGCCACGATCAGCTGAACCTGTGGATGCAGCAGGTAAACAAACCAGCCTGGCCCGCCTGGATGCTTACCCTGGCGGGCTGCGTGCCAAAGGTTGCCGATCCCTGCTCTATGGTATTATCATTTTAGATGCAATTGTGATAAAAAATAAACAGCTGAAATAGGCAGATCTCCCTTTTACAATTTCGCCTTAAAGTAGTACTGAGTGTCAGTGAATGCAATGAGCAATACTAAATGAGCAGTATAGTAATAATAATTAAATAACTGCATTGACTTATTTTGTTTAGGAGAATCCATCCTCAACATGTAGGAATGTTACACTTCTCAAGCGGCTGAAGTGGTTCCCACACCCCCACACTCAATCAGGAGATTCACAGATAAAGCGCTGACCAGGTGCATACTTTGAGAATACACAGGGCATAAGGCACCAATCAGGGGAGGGGGCGAAGTAGTTGGATTATGTTAGCACATGCGCATAATAGCATGATTTATGTAACCACTTATAATAAATAGACGTGGAGAGCCCCGTTGGGGGCGGCTCCACGCACTCCACCGGAACAGACTGACTGACTTGGCTTCATTCATTGCTACATCTGGTGACCCCGACGTGATACTCTCTGCTCACCGGCTGGAATAGCCTCCGATGCATCGACCCTCGCTGAATAGCCCCATTTCGTGAGTATGGGGGGGAAATTGTCAGCTCAGCAGAAGCTTCATGCAAAAAAGCTGCAAGATATTACACGACAGACTGGCAGGCCAGTTTCCCTGGGTCAGTTAGAAAAGCTATTAATTGAAATCAATCGCCAATGTCCTTGGTACCCGGATCACGGGTCACTGTCAGTAGAAGATTGGATAAAGATAGGGGCGACACTGCACGCAGAGCCTAGAGCTGCGGTGCAATGGCTCCTGCTTTGGCAGCGATGTACAGAGGCTCTGGATTCAATCAGGGTTGGAGCGTCATCCAGGGCTATCCTTCTCACCCCCGCGCCTTCGGCCCCCCCTCCTTACCCTCTGATTTTGCCTCCCAAGCCGCTTCAGGCGGCACCCGAATGCCATGATGCATGTCCGGGTACGGATGGCTCTTCACGGCCAAATTTTTGGCTGTCCCCCTTTCAGGCAATGATACACAGGGAGGAGATGGGAGAATTGAGCAGCTAGGGAGAATTGAGCAGCGAGGGAGAATTAAGTAGAGAAGAGATAAGAAAGTTATTGGCTGCCTTCCCAGTGACACATCGCCCAGGCAACGCAGAGGGGGAGGTTGAGGTGGACATTACAGCCCTCCCCTATCCTGTTCTGCAAGAGGCGAGACGAGCGGCTACTGAGTCTGGATTGGAATCCACCGTTACCCAAGGCATGTTAGAAGAAATTGATCATTACAAGAAAGAAATACAGCGGCTGCAGAAAGAAATCGAACGCCATAAGAAGGCATTGGGGGGGGCCTATACTCCCGAGTACTTGTATAGAGCAGGACAGTTCGCCGCTATGCGAGAGCAGGCAGATAATCCTGATGCCCAGTGGGAATTAATGAGGAAACTCGCTTATCGGTATCCTCCTTGAGGGACTGGCGGATACTGGAGCTGACGTTACAGTCCTCTCCGCTTGGCAGTGGCCGTCCACCTGGGACTAATCCAAAGTGCCAGCCATTTGGGGAGTGGGCAGATTGCAGGCTTCTAAACAAAGCACCCGATGGATTGCTATAACTCCGAGAGAAGGGGGAAAGGAGATTCTCCTTAAGCCCTATATCATGGATATTGCTGTATCCCTATGGGGAAGAGACTTGTTAAGCAAATTTGGATTGCATTTTACTGTTTATGATTGAGGCCAGTGCTGTTAGTGCCTGGCCAAGTTTTGCCGCTTGTGTTTGGGTGTAGTTACGCCCCCCTTTCTCTTGGCTGTTCGCCAAGTTTTGGTAGCTAGTGGTGTTTTTGACTGAGGCCAGAAATTTATCTTCAGCCTTTTTCAGTTAATTTATTTTGTTTATATTTTACCATTCATGATTGAGTTTACTGCCCTTTCCCTTGTATGGCTAACCAGTACCCCTGTGTGGGTGGAATAGTGGCCACTGCCCCAGGAGAAAGTTTTTTGCATTGTATTACTTATGTGAGGAACAATACCAGGCGGGCCAGGTGGAAGAATCCACTAGCCCCTGGAATTTGCCGGTTTTTGTTATCAGGAAAAATCTGGTAAATGGCGAATGCTCCATGATTTTAGAGCGATTAACGCCTGCATTTAACCCATGGGACCCCTGCAGTGTGGAACCCCAAATTCCAGTTTTATTTCATATGATTATTAGCTTATGATAATAGGTTTTAAAGATTTTTTTAATGATTTTTCCTTGTTTTAAAGATAGGGAGCTTATTTTCCCCAGGGAGGTGGGGGTGGTTTTTATTTAATTTTTTGGACCCCTGTCCCCGGGCATGATGGGGCTGATCCTCCCTTGTTTCCATGCCGGAAAATATGGCGTTTAGATAGTCCCCAGGGTAATAGATAGTGATTATGTGGGAAGAATTTATGTTCAGATTTGGGCTCATATGCCAAAATAGCAGCACCAAGGGGACTCATGGGCCCAGATGGTGATCCTTCCCTTTCCTTTTTGGCTAATATATTTTGTTAGTGTTTGCCTGAGTTCTGTTGCTTTCATTGCTGTTTTTTTTGGCTGTTCGCCAAGTTCTCCTTCTTCTTGGCTGTTTGCCAAGCCCTCCCTTCTGCGAAGCGGTGTCCTTGACTGAGTCAGTGTTTTGGTTTTTTTAGCTTTTTTCAGTTACCCCATTTTGTTTCTTTTGGATTTTATTGATAGTCATGCATTTTTTCATCAAAATGCTGAATTTTTAGTGAAGCATTTTATGATTCCCCTAATTCAGGCCCAACATATTGTTTGAACCTGTAATTATTGTGCAAGTTTTTTTCATTATTTCGAATTGGGTGTTAACCCCTGCAGCCTTTAATTTAATCAAATTTGGCAAATGGATGTCACGCTTTATTCCCCTTTTTTTTCCCCTTGGAAATATTTACATGTTACCATTGATACCTACTTTTATTACATTTGGGCCACCCCCCAATGGGGCAAATAGGCCAAACATGTGATTAATTACATTTTTGCTGCGGTGGCCGTAATGGGCCACCCCCGACAGATAAATACCGATAATGGCCCCGCCTACATTTTTTACAGATTTGCAGATTTCTGCACGCAGTGGCAAATTAACCACGTTTTTGGTATTTTGTATAATTCCACAGGTCAAGCCATTGTGGAACGGATCTATCATACACTTAAAGAGTACCTACAAAAAGCAAAATAAAACAGTGGGGGATGATGGGCCAACCATGGGAGCCAAGCAAAATTAATTAGTGATAGTATTGTTTACCCTAAATATTTTAAATATCTTTCAGAATTTTACAGCCACTGAATGACATTTAAGACGGAAACCCCGCTCCCATGCCCATCTGTCAAATATAGGCAGAGCCCAGACCCTAATTGGTATGGCCCCGTTCCATTGAGAATCTGGGGACGGGGGCATGCCGCTGTGCTTACTCCCACAGGTCCGTTGTGGGTCCCTGCCAAGAATGTGCGACCGTGGCACAATGACGTGGCATCAAAGCCTCAAGAACCCGATATCCAACTTCAATCTGCCTAACCGAGACCTTTCCAGTGTGCCGAGCCACAAAGACGGCACCAAAGGTTACCTGGGGGCAAGTGAAACGACTGGCGCAGCAGGCTCAGCAAACGCTGGAGAATAACAAGGCCAAGCCTACCCCCGAGAAATTTACTGTTGCTATCTTTGCTTGTTGATTGCTAATTCTTTTACCATATTGTTGTGTTGTTTTTGTGTGTTACAGGCTAGGGCCGAACCCGAATTGCATAACCGTATGTGTTATAATATATGGGCTCGACTTGTGATTCTTGCCAATTAATCCTCCTTTTGTTTACAGCAGGCCCCTGAGATGCATGGCCTGTTAGGCACCTGCCTGGTCCCAGTATGTAAGGCGCCGGGCAGTGCTGCACATGCAACGGGGATGTTTAATTTTATAAATGCCATATTAGATAATAGAGCGGTAATTGATTACCTGCTATTGCTTAGCCACATTGGTATATGGCATGTGTTGTTTTAATTTGACAGACAATTCGAAACGGATTTATGCATACATAGATAACCTCCAAGAATTGGCACAACACATTCAGCAGGACAGGAACCCACCATGGTGGGATGACCTTTGGGCGTGGCTGCCATCCATGGGATGGGTCCGAACTGTTTTGCAATATGTTTTGATTGTTACCGCCTGCTTGATTGGTTTTTGTTGCTTTGCTCAGTGTATTCCTAATAATATCAGGATGTGTTTTACACCCTATCGGCGCAAACCCCTGCCTACATTCCAAGCCGTCATGTATGCCCATAGAATCATGAAACATGCGGACCAGGCATGGGTCGACAAAACAGAAAAGGAGGGGATGTAGGAATGTTACACTTCTTAAGCGGCTGAAGTGGTTCCCACACCCCCACACTCAATCAGGAGACTCACAGATAAAGCGCTGACCAGGTGCATACTTTGAGAATACACAGGGCATAAGGCACCAATCAGGGGAGGGGGCGAAGTAGTTGGATTATGTTAGCACATGCGCATAATAGCATGATTTATGTAACCACTTATAATAAATAGACGTGGACAGCCCCGTTGGGGGCGGCTCCACGCACTCCACCGGAACAGACTGACTGACTTGGCTTCATTCATTGCTACATCAACATACAGGATTCTGAAGATGATCCACCTTCAAAATCACCATCATTTTCTGTAGTTTCAGAGTTCTGTCAATGATAGTGTTTCAGTCACATCATGTATGTCACTGTAGCGGGGTGAGCATCCCGCTCCTGCCCAGAAAGGCTTAAAACAGCCCTGTGAGAGGGCTGTGGTGGGGAACCAGTAAGCCTAGGCTGGTTGGGGAAGCAGCCTCAGCTGGGGCCAGGCCCCAATCAGGCCACAGCTGGCCCTATCAAAGGGCTGCTAGGCTGGAGCTAAGTCTCTCTCTGGGTGTTGAGAGGGATGGGCCTGGCTGCTGGTATCTGAGCTGGGTACCTAAAGTGGAGCAGGGCTGGGGAAAGGCCAGAGGAGCCGGGGAGCTCTGGCCTGGAAACCCCTGAGGCTGCAGGCCTTGTTAAAGGCTGAGAAGGTACTGGGGTTGCAGAGGGGCAGCCTAAGGGTAGGCAGAGGCAGCAGGTCTAGACCTTCCTTGCCAATGATGAGTGGCAGTTATAGTGCAGTCGCCCCAATGAGCAGGGATAGATGGTGACTGGCAGTAGCCGAAGACTGAGGCGAGGTGGGGATAGGGGTTCCCTGGGGAGGGGAGACCCAGCGAGACTGTGGGGTACTGCAGGGGGCAGAACTCCAAGAGAAGGGGCACCCGGGTCCAGGAAGGACACGGGGGCCAGAGGCAAGGTGAGACACCAGCCTGCAGAGGGCGCTCTGGAGGCTGGGGAGCTAATTCCCAGGATGACTAGCAGGAGGTGCCATGTCAGTGAGTCTTCGCCTCGCTACAGTCACACAGCCACAGTATATCACCTGAAGCAAAAAAGGAAACAAAAAAATCTCCATCATCCAGAAAACCACCATAGATAAGTTTGTGATAAGAACCAGCAGATTACAAAAAGAGGTAATTGATGAAAAAAATTGCCCAGTTTGTTTATGCAACAAACTCTCCTTTCCGTATAATTGAGAACCCACACTTCATTAACACGGTTCAGTCATTAAGACCAGGATATAGTCCACCCAACAGGGCAGATGTCACAGGCAAATTGCTGAATAAAGTGTATGAGAGAGAAATTGAGCAGTGTGCAAAAGGTCTAGAGGGTGAAATTGTTAACTTGAGTCTTGATGGAGCAATGTCCACAATGATCCTGTTGTATGTGCTTGTGTGATAACAGAGGAAGGTATCAGAGGGGTAGCCGTGTTAGTCTGGATCTGTAAAAAGCAACAAAGAGTCCTGTGGCACCTTAAAGACTAATAGAAGAAGGGAATGTCTTCCTTACAAAAACAATTGATACATCAGGAAATGCACACACAACAGAATACTTACAAGAAGCAGCAGTAAATGCTATAACAAAAAATATCAAATGTCTAATACGCAACTTGGTCACAGATAATGGTGCAAATGTATTCAAGATGAGAAGAAATTATTTAGGAGAGTGAAGAGAGTCCCAAGCTAATAACATACAGTTGCACTGCTCATTTGATGCACCTCCTAGCCAAAGATGTCAGTGTTCCAGAAATAAAGGCTACTGTTGAAATTGCAAAATACTTCCGTAACAACCACTTTGCAGCAGCTGCTCTGAAAAAAGTGGGAGGATCCAAGCTAACTCTCCCACAAAATGTGCGATATATCACACGATATATCACTATATCAAGAACTGGCCTAATCTGATGGCAGTTTGTGAACAAAAGCGTGAAAAAAATAGATGGCACTGTCACAGCCATAGTTCTCAACTTTGGGCTTAAGAGATATGTTGAACACATGCTGAATACCCTGAAGCCTATTTCTGTAGTCTTGAACAAAATGCAGCTGTTTTATTGCTGACAGTTGAAATTTGGAAGGAACTGAGTGAGATCTTAAAAAGAGTTAAATTACAAGCATTTAAAAAAAAATGAATGGGACAAGCACTATCTCCAGCTCATTTTCTTGCAAATATTCTCAACACTCGGTACCAGGGTCAAACCTTAACTGCTGAAGAAGAGGCGTTGGCTATGACATGGACATCCAGCTATCATCATAATGCCAACTCTAATAAACTTCAGAGCTAAGGGCAGTGATGAGCTGCCAAAATATTAACAACCGGTTCCCTCCTCCTCACCCCACGAGGGTGACCCCCCCCCACCCCCCCGGGGACTCCTGCCCTGCCCCCCAGGATCCCTGCCCTATCCACCCCCTTCCCTGTCCCTTAACTGCCCCCTGCCACTCCTCTTATTCCTGATAGCCCCCCGGGACCCCCACCCCATCCTACCACCCCTTCTCTCTTTCCCGACTGCCCCTGGAACCCCTGCCCCTGACTGCCTCCCACCCTGCCCCCCCCAGGACCCTTGCCCCCATTCAATTCCCCTGTTCCCTGCCCTCTGACCACCCCAGTCCCGAACCTAATCAACCCCCACCCTCTATCCAACACCCTCTCCCTGCTCCCTGTCCCCCTTACCCTGCTGCTTGGAGATGGGAGCCGTGCCACCCAGAGTCAGGGCTGGGAGCCACAGACGCTGGGCTGCAGTCCGGGTCCAGGTCGACGTCTGGTCCAGCCCGGAGCCTCACTGCCGGGCCGGAGTCGGGGTCCGGCGCGGAGACACGCCGCCCGCCAGCCAGAGTCAGAGTCGGGGGCCGGCGCGGAGCCGCGCTGCCCAGAGTCGGGGCCGGGGTCAGAGCCGCGCCGCCCGCCCGGCCAGAGTCGGGGCCAGGGTCCGCGCCGAGCCGCCCGGCCGGCCCGGAGCCACGCCGCCCGCCCGGCCAGAGTCGGGGCCAGGGTCCGCGCCGCGCCGCCCGGGAGCCGCGCCGCACCGCCCGGGAGCCACGCCACGCCGGCTAAATTTCTTCTTTCCCTGGAACAATTATCTCCATCCAAGACTCTTCCTTTCACATTCAACCCCATACAGTAACCTCTTCAGTCCAGTTTCTTCAGTCCAGTTATCCCAGTCTGACCAATTTCATCCCTGTCCAACACCCTTAAAACCCTGCCTGTTCATTCTATCCAAAATGCTATCCCTTGAGTTCGGCCAACTCTATCCAAGCAGTCACCCACAGATACAGCAAACCGAGATATTCTTCTACCGATAGTGACACTAGAGTGCTTTCAATGCCCAGATTGAGCACGACTTCTGAAACAGCCCAGGATTTCATGGTCACTATAGTAACTATCTCAGTCCTCATGCACACTTTGGATTTAGTTTTGGGATTGGGATTGAAGGTCAGAAAGTTGTAAATTAAACACTTGTCATGGCCTGATTATTGCTTCTTTCTATTTAAGATAGATGGTCACCTCTCCTGATAGGCCTCTAAATGTCATATTTCCACTTTAATTTCACATATCACCTTGGATTACAGATTAACTGTGACAAATGAAGTGAGAGCAAAGACAGTTAGAACAACAGTAGAAGTCATCTCAGACCTAAATTGACCAATTGATTGTAAAGATTTTTAATGTCTTTTGTTGTGTCTCTGCAGTAAACAAAGAAGACAACTGCAAAGAGTCAGTTCATCCTTTTTCTTTTTCTTTTTTTTTTTTTTTTATGGTGGGCAACATGTTTAATCCAGGTTTCCTCTGCTTGGCTTTTGAGATTAGTACATCCTGTTCTCAGGTTTTTTTCCTTACTTTGCAGGTAAAATTATTCAAAGTTAGTCACGGCTATATGCTTCCATCGGAGCAGGGCAAATTCTCAAGGGGACAAATGCCAATCTTCTCTGCTTGAGTTATGGCCAGTGTCTCTCTCTGGAGGAGCTGGGAGAAATTTATACAATAACTTTTGCTTGGGATCCATATCGTTCCTGGCTGGCCTGTGGGGAAGTGCTGGACCCACTGTTAGTGGTGATTGTTAATGCCTCCTTGCAGGAGAGCAGATAGTCTGCTTCACTTAAAGAGGCATGTGTGTGGCTTGCTCAAGAAATCTTCGTTTCACATTGACATTCTAGCCAATTATCACAATGTCCCATCTTCCATTTTTAGTTATGATTATTGAAACTGTTTTGGCAAGACAACTCTCACAGTATCTAGTATCAAATCTAGGCCTTTGTAAAATGAGGTACTGACTTGGATACAGAACAGAGACCCTGTTCATTGCATTGGCAGATACTCTATTTCTGACATGATGATCAGGTGTCCATGCTGATACTGAATCTATCTATCAATTGCCTTTTGATTATGAGATGTTGACTCAACTGTGAATCACAGAGGGGCTGATGTGTCTTTCTTAGAGTAGCTCCATTTCTTCCTTGTGGAGCATTCTCAAAAGGTAATGGTGAGAAACTATTCCTGCTGTGTGACGGAGCTTGCTTGCGAAGTTGCATAGTGTTTTGTTTCATGACTTCTCTTTTACAAATGGGGGCTGTTGGGAGGGTTAATAAAAAGATATGGGCTGCAGTGTTTTCTCTAAACTGCTGATACACAATTTTATGTCACCATTTCATCTGACCCACTCAGCCAAAGCCTATGGCTGGTGGTAGCATGTATCGTACGTATAGCTACATACTGCAGTGAAAAGCACTTATGTCTGGGTAGAGGATACTGAGTTATGCCACTCACAGTTGGAATGCATTTATGTCTCTTGATTTAACAACTTGCAGGCCCACTTCTCCATCATCAGGCTGGCCCTATTCTCGGACCACCACCTGATGGCTGTGATGGCCTCATTGACACCTCTTCTGCAGTGACTGCACCTAGGGGTGAGAGGTTTTGGAGCTGGAGAAGCACCTGCCCACTCACCCCAGGGATCCATCTCTATGCAGAGAGTGTCAGGAGAAGCAGGAAGAAATCCAGGCACTTGACGATGATTGGACCACGGCTGCTTTTTTTTCGATCCTGCATCTAGCTCCTTTGGAAGATTAATTGTGGATCCTGTTTCTTCTACAGCTTGGAGAAAAAGGGGAGGAGGTGAAGACATATCATTTGGTATGCATCTGCAGCCAGGTCCACACCTTCCGCCTTTAGGCCCTGCAGAGAGTCATTTACATTGCACAAAGTCTGGCATGGAGCATACTGGTGTGCTTCTCCCTCTGATGCCTCCAATATGACTGGCGGCTCTTTTATCATCACCCGAGAGATCATCACCCAAGACTTCTCTGAGCTGCCAGTCTTTTACCAGGACATCCTTAGGACCTGGAATCTAGTTTCAGTAACTAAGTCCATAGCCACTGAGGAGGACAATCTTCTCACAGATGCCCTGCCACACAACCCTTACCTTTGTGTGCAGCTGATGGAGTCCACTTTGGTGCACCAGAGGATGATCCTGGCTGGTGTCACCAGAACTCAAGACCTCCTAGACTATGTTCATAGAGACTGAGTGGACCCCATGGTGCTCAGCCAGCGTATGGGACTGCCCACATTGTGTGTTCCCCATCATCATGTGCTCCGTAAGGCGAGGGCAGCCTTGCGTCCCATTTATCTCAATTTTCTCGATCAGGTTGTCTGGGAGGGTGCTCCCTGCCCACCCCTTAACCCTGGACCCCTAGAACTTGTCATTGGGCCCTGTCCTGCAAGCCTCCCCCGACCTGCCACCTGAGCCAGCTGAATGACATTCAGACAGTCTGTCTCTGAGCCTTGCCCAGAAAACCTCTGTACAAGCTGGTACTTCGTACCATCCCCTTCCAGACCTCTATGTCCTGCCCCAACTGAGGAGGGTGGGGAACCCTGGTGGGCCAGTCTGTACTCCACTCTGGTGTTCCACAGCCTATTGGGATATTAGTTGGCAGCTCCTCCATGGAGCTGTAAGCACAGGACACAGGCACAGTTCACAAACTCCCCTGACACCTGTTCTTTCTGCAGTGAGTGGGAGACTCTGACACACATCTATGTAGAGTGCATCAGGTTGCAGCCCCTTTTCCAGCTCCTCCTAAACTTCTTACTGAAGTTCTGGCTGCACTTCTCCCTGCACTTTCTCATTTATACACACCCCTTTCATGGCCCCACAAAGTTGCAGGAGCTCCTTGTCAACCTGCTCCTTGCCAAGATGGTCATCCAGAAGGAGAAAGCTGGATGGGGTGTGTGTGCTCTGCAAGTGTTGGCCTATTTCAAGTCCCTCATCCTATCACACCTCCACGCAGAGTTCCTCTGGGTGGTCTTCACTGACTCCTTAGACACCTCTAAGGAGAAGATGGCACTGCTGGGGCTTCTCTGCTCAGTAACTCCCCGTAGATTCCTGATTTTCAGCCTTTAACCTTCATTCCTGTCCACAGGCGCCAGCTTCCTCCGGGCCCAGGGGTGCTCAAACCCCTGCTTCGCCCCAGGACCTGCCCACACCTGACCCCTTCACCCAATCTCCCACCCCTGCTCTGCTTCTTCCTGCCCCCACTCTGCCCCAGGCCTCCCCACCCCTTCCCCCAAGCCTCTACCTCCACCTCACCTCTTCTTGCCCCCACTTCACCTCCGCCGGCCTCTTCCCACCCAGTTCCACCCACTTCCCCAAGCGCACCCCATCCCCACTTTTCCCCCTCCCTCCAGCACCTCCTGCACGCTGCGAAACAGCTGATCGCAGCGGCCAGGAGATGCTGGGAGGGAGGGGGAGGATTTGATCAGGGAGGCCGCAGGTGGACGGGAGGCGCTGGGGGAGGGAGGGGAGCTTGGCTGCTGGTTGGTGCTATGCACCCACTAATTCTCCTGTCCCTGTTTATTTCATTTATTGTCCCCAATACTGACTTGTGGCCTGGGTCCAATGACTCCTACCTCTCAGTTGAGGGGATGGGCCTCTGGCTTTGGGCAGGCCTAGACCTGCCTGTCCCAGTACACACAAATAGTACACACATCTCAATTCTGCAACAAATGAGGCAGGGGTCCTACAGACAACAGCCTCCTTACCTATACAACCCCAATTCATCCCCAGGTTGGATAGAAGGGAAACCTAGCAACCGGAGAGTCCAGCAGTTGGCAGGTTCCCTGCAGCAGAGCTCTCAATCCTGGAACACCATCAAGCTTCCAATGGAAACCTGCCTATGTTTTGGCAAAAAATTTGTCAAAACTGCAATAGATTTGTTGAAGCATTTTACTCCATGGGGCCTAGAGAATACTATTATTATTACGTACAGGTGCTCTATACCTACAACTTTATTTACTTCTTATAGCTACACAATCTAATTTTTTCAATCTACTTTTTGGCACCTGTTGTCCTTTTTTGCACTTCTTCATTAATCCCATCACTTAACATCTTATTCCATCCCTGGCTCACAGCTTCTATCATTGCATACAGAATATATCAAAGTCTTTGGGCTCCTGATATAAATTTGTCAGCTACTGTAACCCTGTGATATCCAAAATTATCCAACTTTGAATAAGGAGTCATAGTCCTAGACAAATCTATCATATTGTTATCTTGAATTTAGTATTCGAGTCACCCATATCTGCACAGGAGTTTCCTCAAAGCTGGTTTTTCATTATAACAGGGCTTTGATGGTCCCTTCAATAGTCATCCCACCCACCATTTTCCAATGAAACTGTGGTTTTATTGTAATGGTTTTTGTTTGCTAACATTTAGTGACAGGAAGGTTGCATCAGAACACGCCCCCATTCATACAAAACCTTAAAATAATAGAAATAAGAGGAAAAAATTGTGCATTCCTTTCCACCTTCGTGCTGCCTATAACAATGTAGAGATAACTCACTCCAACACTCCATAAGGTTTTCACTTCCATCTCCAACAGATACCAAAAAACAATATTCAGAGTAGCAGCTGTGTTAGTCTGTATCTGCAAAAAGAACAGCAGTACTTGTGGCACCTTAGAGACTAACAAATTTATTTGAGCATATGCTTTCGTGGGCTACAGCCCACTTCATCGGATGCATGTAGTGGAAAATACAGTAGGAAGATTTATATATATAAATATATATATATATATATATATACATAGAGAACATGAAACAATGGGTGTTACCATACACACTATAAGGAGAGTGATCAGTTAAGGTGAGCTGTTATCAGCAGGAGAGAAAAAGAACTCTTTGCATTACCACTACAAACAGTTCTTTTTCTCTCCTGCAGATAATAGCTCACCTTAACTGATCATTCTCCTTATAGTGTGTATGATAACACCCATTGTTTCATGTTCTCTGTGTATGTGTATATATATATATATATATATATATACTATCTATCTCTTCCTACTGTATTTTCCACTACATGCATCTGATGGAGTGGGCTGTAGCCCACGAAAGCTTATGCTCAAATAAATTTGTTAGTCTCTAAGGTGCCACAAGTACTCCTGTTCTTTTTAAAAAACAATATGTATCCTAACTTAATCAAACTTGCACTCTAATGCAAAACCATAACAGTGATCTCATATTCTTTTTTATTAACAGATCAGCATATCTGACTGCTGCCCATTTCATGTATTTGCAAAGTTATTCTGTTTTAACACCGCTAAGGAAACCACAGCACTCTGCAAGTAAGGGAAGCAGAGAGCTGGAGTCCAGCTGCAACAAGGGATCAACGAGAGCTGGGCTGGCTAGAGTACAGTGCAGCAGTTGAAGCCAGAGGAACCCAAAAGATGAGCTGCTGAAACTGGCTGCTAGCTCTCTCCTTCACTTTACGTGGGGCAATGAGATTCTGAGCCAGGCTATCTGGACTGCCAAGCCTATGGATCCTAGAGAACCTACAAAGAAAACCTCTACTCAAAAATAATGTTGCTGCATGGTAAATGTTATGTCAAATATTTTCAGCTATTGGCCATATTTTGTGTGTCTGGGGACAGCAAGGCTTTAAGACACTGTAGAGAAACATGGGGAGTGGTGGGTGAGGGAGGAGCTCCTGTGTATCCATTCTTATGTCATGGCTCTGCCCCCACTTGGCATGACAGAGGCAGAGTGTCCTTTTCCACTCCCAGAGTCAGGGACAGTGTAATGGGGTCCCCTTCTTTTGCCAGTAAGGGCAGCAGGCGCCTCCCAGTGCCACTTGTCCCAGTAGTCAGGGTGTGTCTGAGTGGATGGGCAAAACCTCTAGTGCAGTGGTTCTCCAACTTTTGTACTGGTGACCCCTTTCACATAGCAAGCCTCTCTGTGCGACCCCTCTTATAAATTAAAAACACTTTTAAATTATAAATGCTGGAGGCAAAGCGGGGTTTGGGGTGGAGGCTGCCAGCTCGCAACCCCCCCATGTAATAACCTTGCAACCCCCTGAGGGGTCCCAACCCCCAGTTTGAAAATCCCTGCTCTAGTGCTCTACTTTTACAGAGTCCTCTGCTGAGGTGGTCTTGGTAGGTCCTGCACCTCCTGAGCAGGGAATCTTGGAATGAACACTCTGCTATTACACGTGGGGGTGTTTCACACCTCAGAGCTGTTGCTCTAGGCTGTCCACAGACACAGGCAGATTATCAAAGTCACATTTTCAAGCTTTCCTTTGCACCTATGAGAATTAGAAGTGTTTTAAAATGAAAGCTAAGAGACTGATGTAATCACATGACTTCAGGAGCTGGGATCCTGGGCACAGGCCTACACTGTCTATGCCTTCATCTGGTGGTGTCTGGGGGGGGAAAGGGATGAGAATTAAAACCAGGTCTACACTAAAAAGCTAAGTTGGCCCAGCTATGTCACTCAGGGGTGTGAGAAATGCACATCTCTGAGCAACCTAGTAAAATTGACCTAACCCCTGGTGTAGACAGCACTAGATTAACAGAAGGCCTACTGCCTCTCAGGGAAGTGGCTTAATTAGTGAGTGGCTACACTGACATGTTAGTTATGCCATTGTAGCGGTTTAAGTGTAGACATAGCCTTAGGGTTTTTCATGGATACAAATGAATTAGCATTGTTGTGAAATTTTAGGGGATCTTGGGAAATTTGGCCCTATTGTGCCATAGAATGAGTATAGCTAACCCTAAACATTCAAAAACCACTATATGACATGGGTTTTCCCCTTTGCTTTGAGCCATTATGCAAGCGGGGGAATGGTCCTGCTATTGTGGGGAACACTACCCCGGTGAAATGGGCTAGCAAAAGGATCTAAGTCCTTGCTGCACTTCCTTTACACAGAGGCCTGTCTGACCTCAAGAGCTCCTCTTCAACTCATCTGTGTGGCAGAGTCCTCATAACCCCAACAAGGCTGGGCCCAGGATTCCTGGGGGGCTCAACCCCCAACTTTGTCATGGTCACTTAGGGCAGGGGCTAGGGTGTACCCACTCCAGGGTGCTCTCTCTGCACTGGATGCTTTCCTGACCCACTGATCATTATATACAGTTCAAAGCAAATACAATTTATTAAACACCAATCAATTTAAAAAATAAGAAAAAATGGGAAAGGTTAAAGGAAAACACATGTCCCCATGCCACTGTGCGCGGTTATCACAACCGGCGTCTCTGGAATGTAAGAGAAGTTCAGTCTGTTCCTCACAAGTCCCAGGCCTCCTTCTCAGGCCCTGGCTGTGCTGCAGGGATGCCTCAGGTCGGATACTTGCTCTGGCGGTGGCCACACCCCCTCAGGCTTTAGGTGACAGGACCCTTCTTCCTCATGTCGCCCCCCCACCCCACTGGGGTTACGGGGACCCTCTAAGTCTGGCCTGCAAGGCCTCTTGGCTGGGAATGGCAATATACAAAACCTGTAGGAGAACACTTCAATCTCCCTGGACACACAATCGCAGATTTAAAGGTAGCCATCCAGCAGCAAAAAAACTTCAGGACCAGACTTCAAAGAGAAACTGCTGAGCTTCAGTTCATCTGCAAATTTGACACCATCAGCTCAGGATTAAACAAAGACTGTGAATGGCTTGCCAACTACAGAACCAGTTTCTCCTCCCTTGGTTTTCACACCTCAACTGCTAGAAGAGGGCCTCATCCTCCCTGATTGAACTAACCTCGCTATCTCTAGCCTGCTTCTTGCTTGCATATATATATATCTGCTCCTGGAAATTTCCACTATATGCATCCGACGAAGTGGATATTCACCCACGAAAGCTCATCCTCCAATACGTCTGTTAGTCTATAAGGTGCCACAGGACTCTTTGCTGCTTTTACAGATCCAGACTAACACGGCTACCCCTCTGATAGTTGGCTGGGGGCGTCTCCCTGCACTGGGCGCACTGCCCTGGGTGCCCCTCGCTCTCCCCAGTTGCTCACCACACTGAGCTCCAGACTGCACCAGCCTTAGCCCCAGCTCCATTCTGCCTCAGCACTGCTGCTGCTGCTCTGCCTCCAGCTCCCTGAGCTGCTTCTCTGGCCCCTCTGGCTCTGGTTGCTGCAGCTCTGCTCCCAGTGCAGCTCTCCTCTTTGGGCTGCTTCTGTGGCTCTGCTCCCAGCACTGACCTGCTTCCCGGACTCCTTTTCTGGCCCCTCTGGCAGGCAAGGCTCTGCTCCCCTGCTCAGCTTCAGCCCCTGCTCTCTTCTTAGCTTGGCCCCACTCTATCTGACCCAGGCAATTCTGGCACACACAGAGGATGGGACCTCCTGGCATCCTGACTCCCTCATTAGCCTGCCCGCCCCGTCAATCAGGCTGACCTGGAGCACTGGCCTCTCCCCTGGTTTCTGGGAACTGTCAGTATCAGGGTCCTGATTTCCCATTGCCCCTACCACTTACTTTTGGTACTGGGCGCTACACCTCCCCCCATACACACACACTGAATTTTAGTAAGGGGCCCTTACATTTAGGGTCCACTTGGGTCACATTTTCCAGGTTTTCTCTGCAATCAGAAGTGTTGGAAATAAAGAGAGGTTCTAGGTCTTTTAAGAAAAACACTAAATACCATGAAGCTTGCAATAAAACTGTGCATCACCAAGTGCAATGGGGTTTTGAAGATTAGTATTGTTAGGAGCTCTTCCTGTTACTGTGAAGCCCTATTAAGGGCAGATCAGATGCTTCAGGTGTTGAGCTCCTTCCTGCCTGACATTTACACTCCGAGGACGCGTTCCTGTCCATGGGCAGTGCTTTGTTTGTATTTGGGGAGGGGAGGCTTCTGGAGCCATGGGAACATAGCTAGGAGTCCGACCTCTGGAGCCGTCGGTACAAGCTGAGCAGGGCAGCAACACTCACCTCCCCCTTGAAAGAGTTCAGGACGAACTCTGAGCCTATTAAATGTAGGCAGCGGGGGCTGGGTTTTTCTTGTTAGGCTGACGCTTCCTAGGCTGCTCTGTCCGGCTCTGCCCTCCAGGTCTTGTTGGCAGTGGGGCGGGGAGAAGGGAGGAGCCGCTGGCGGAGGATCCGGCCGGGTTTCCTGGAGGGGGAGCTTTAGCGCCCGCTCTCGGGGAGTTGTGCTGCTCCCAGATTTGTGAAACTTTGCAAAGTTCCCAGGCCGCCCGCGGGCAGGAGCGCCCCCAGCGCAGGCATGGTGGGGCTGGCCGGCCGCGGCAAGTGGTGGGGCAGGCGGGGCCGGGCCCCCCGGGGAGCAGGGGCGCTGCTGGCCCTGGGGCTGCTGGCGGCACTGGGTTTCCTGGTGTGGCGGCGCGTCCCCCCAGAAAGCGATGCTGCGCGTCCTGCCCGCGGGGCCCCCCAGCCGCCCCTGCCCGGGGACCCCGAGCGCCTGCGGAGACCCGTGTACGAGAAGCCGCCCCTGGAGCCTGGGGCGCTGGGCGAGCTGGGCCAGGCTGTGCGGCTGGAGCTGAGCCCGGCCGAGAAGAACCGCCAGGAGGAGAGTATCCGGCATCACCAGATCAACATCTACCTGAGCGACCGCATCTCCCTGCACCGCCGCCTGCCCGAGCGCTGGATCCCGCTGTGAGTACCCGGCGCCCCCGCCGCCCCTGCCCGGCACTCGCTCAGGTGCCGCCCGCCGCCCTCGTGGGGCGGGTTCCCTTTCCCTGGGCGCGGCCGTCCTGCGCCCACTCGCGGCAGCCAGCCTCTCCTGCCCCGCGCAAACGCGGCCCCAGATCCCCCAGAAGTGCCGCTGAGCTCCGGGAGCCCTCCTGGGCCTGCCAGGGATCTTGGCCCTGCAGACTGTTTAGTCGCCTCATTCGCCTTCCGTGACCGACTGAACTGAGCATTAAGGGCCATTCGGTGGTTTAAAAGATGTACAGCCAACACAGCAGGAATTAAGACTTATAGAATCAGAGATTATAGTTGGAAGAGACCTCAGGAGGTCATCCACAGGGCCAGCTCTACTGTTTTCGCCACCCCAAGCAGCGTGCCGAATTGCCGCCGTGGACGGCGGGGGCAGTCCATGTGCCGTTAGACCAGCATGCGCATTTCCGCGGCGGTGGCAGTTTGGCGGCAGCTTCTGTCTTCAGCCAGAAGACAAAAGCGGCACCGCCGTGGACAGCTGCAGAGAGAAGCTGCTGCCAAATTGCCGCTGCCACAGAAACGCACGTGCCGCCCTAATGGCACACAGACTGCCCCCACTGTGCACGGCGGCAATTCGGCGTTCTGCTTGGGGGCAAAAAAAAAAGGACTGCCGCCCCTTGCTGATTGCCGCCCCAAGCACCTGCTTGGAATGCTGGTGCCTGGAGCTAGCCCTGGTCGTCTAGTCCAATCCCCTGCTCAAAGCAGGACCAACCCCAACTGAATCATCCCAGCCAGGGCTTTGTCAAGCTGGGCCTTAAAAACCTCTAAGGATGGAGATTCCACCACCTCCCTAGGTAACCCATTCCAGTGCTTCACCACCCTCCTAGTGAAATAGTGTTTCATAATATCCAACCTAGACCTCCCTTACAGCAATTGGAGACCATTGCTCCTTGTTCTGTCAAATGCCACCACTCAGAACAGCCTAGCTCAGGGGTCGGCAACCTTTGAGAAGTGGTGTGAGGAGTCTTCATTTATTCACTCCAGTTTAAGGTTTCGCATGCCAGTAATACATTTTAACGTTTTTAGAAGGTCTCGTTCTATAAGTCTATAATATATAACTAAACTATTGTATGTAAAATGTTTAAGAAGCTTCATTTAAAATTAAATTAAAATGCAGAGCCCCCTGGGCTGGTGGCCAGAACCCGGGCTGTGTGAGTGCCACTGAAAATCAGCTTGAGTGCCGCCTTCGGCACATGTGCCATAGGTTGCCTGCCCCTGGCCTAGCACCATCTTCTTTGGAACCCCTCTTCAGGTAGTTGAAGGCTGCTATCAAATCCCTCCTCCCTCTTCTCTTCTGCAGACTAAACAAGCCCAGTTCCCTCAGCCTCTCCTCGTAAGTCATATGTCCCAGCCCTCTGATAACTTTCGTTACCCTCTGCTGGACTCTCCAATTTGTCCACCTCCATTCTGTAGTGGGGGGGACCACAACTGGACGCAGTACTCCAGATGTGGCCTCACCGGTGCCGAATAGAGCTGAATAATCATTTCCCTTGATCTGCTGGCAATGCTTCTACTAATGCAGCCCAATATGCCATTAACCTTCTTGGCAAAAAGGGCACACTGCTGACTCATATGCAGCTTCTCATCCACTGTAATCCCCAGGTCCTTTTCTGCAGAACTGCTGCTTAACTAGTCGGTCCCCAGCCTATAGCGATGCATGGGATTCTTCTGCCCTAAGTGCAGGACTCTGCAGTTCTCCTTGTTGAACCGCATCAGATTTCTTTTGGCCCAGTCCTCCAATTTGTCTAGGTCCCTCTGGACCAGGGGTTCCCAAATTTGGTTTGCGGCTTGTTCAGGGTAAGCCCCAGGTGGGCCATGAGATGCTTTGTTTACCTGAGCGTCTGCTGGTCTTTAAATCTTAATTTAGAAAGGTAGACTAGAAACAGTCTGTATACCAGTTACAGTGGTACTAGATGACAGCAGTCTGCTCTCTGAGCAAAGTTAGCTGTTGAGTTTAATTGCCAATTCCTTACTAATATACAGACTTCCTGCCCTGTAGAAACTTTGCATATGATTTTTCAAAGTGTTTAAAAATGAATGACCCTAAAACTGTTGGACATCTTATTGTATTTTGTATGCTTGTTTAAAAGACATGGAAATAGTATATTGGCAGTGTGCATATGGAGGTGGGCGAGGGTCAGTTTCCTTGAATTGCAATAGCAATGTAATATCTTCCTTAAACAAATATTGTTTAGTGGAGCAGATATGAGTAATTATGCCCGAGAATATTTGTTCTTGGGCATAATTGCTCATAAGTTCAAACCAGTGCCGCTTACCATTAGCTTCTATCCTGAGCATAAGATATGGCCATCTTGTGTATCCACACGCAGAAATGCTCCTAGTGGTGCCCACCTTGCAACCACTGTTTTGGGTTTGCCTTACACAAAACAAGACTAACAGCTATGTGGTCTGACACTGAGAGTCTCCACTGGTGCAGTGCTAGTGGGGGTGGAGACTGCTGATGTAGTAATCTTCACAACACACACAATTTTTTTTACTGCTGCCCCACAGTGCACAAGAATCTGTTATGATGGACTAGTAGTCTGCTTTCTAAAACCACCCCTAACTTTTTACAAATATTGCTGCACAGGCCTTAAAGTTCACTTGTGTGCTGTTTCCACCGTATCTTTAAACACTTATGTGAAGTTTTTCTTACTGTAGTGGCACGCCTTAATGTTGGCTATCATACGAATAACTCAGACTGGTCCGAGGCCACTATTCAGGCTTTGATAACTTTCTGGGAAGCAAAGAAGGTTCAGGATCAGTTCAACTGTATTATGTAATACCCCATAATCAGGTGACAAAGCAGGGCATAGCTACCTAAAGCACACGTGTTTAGCTGGTGTTTGCTACAGACCACCAAATCACACTAGGGAACAAAATGGCCCCCTCTTTATGCATCTATCTGTCATCTGTAGGGAAAAAAGCTGCATGATCATGAGTGACTTCAATTGGAGTGACATATGCTGGACGTCTCCTGCTGCTGGTACTAAAACATCCTTGGAATTTCTAAATATTATAGATGACAATTCACTAATTCAAAAGAGTTGCATCCAACATAGGGGAATTCTATAGTAGACCTGAGTTGACAGATAAAAAGGAACCGAACAAAAAATTAATTGAACCTTAAGTACAAGTGAATGTGGCTTGATCACATTTATAGTGTGCCAACAGAATAAAGTCTAGACCACTAATATATACACTTGGTGCTTTAAAAGGGCCAATTTCACAAAGTTGAAAATAATTATGAGCCAAATCAGCTGAGAGGAAGAATTTAATTGGAAAAATGTGAATGATAATTAGGATTTGTTTAAGAACATTTTACTAAACGCCCCCAAAGCCACAATCCAGACTAAACTGACCTGGTTTAGAGAAGCGAAGGCAGCTATCAACAATAAAATATACATATATACATACACACACATAGATACATATACACACATACATATAACAGATGGAAGAAAGGGGAAGTGTATAGTAGTAAATATAAATGAGAACCTGGGAATTGTAGAAAAATTAAAAGGAAAGCAAAGAAACACAAGGAGAAATCTTTGGTCTGCAGAGTTAAGGACAATAAGGATTTTTTAAAGTATATTAGGAACAAAATGAATCTTAACAATGGTATTGGTCCAATATTAGCTGAAAATGATAGAATTATCAATAATAATGCAGAAAAGTAAGAAGCTTTCAATAAATATTTCTGTTCTGTATTTGGGGGGGAAATAGATGATATAGTCTCATCATATGAAGATGATAATTTTTCCATTCCATTAGGCTCTCTGGAGGATGTTAAACAAAAACTACTAAAGTTTTTAAGTCAGCAAGTCAACACATTTTTAAATCAGCAAGTCCACATAACTTTTATCCAAGAGTTCTAAAAGAGCTGGCTGAGGAGCTTGCTGGACTGTTAATGTTGATCTCCAGAAGTTCCAAGACTTATTGAAAAGTTCCAGAAGACTGGAGAAAAACTAAAGTTGTGCAATATTTAAAAAGGGGAAATGGGATGACATGGGCAATTATAGGTCTGTCAGCCTGACATTGATTCCAGGCAAGATAATGGAGTGGTTTATGTGGGACTCAATTATTAAAGAATTAAAGGAACATAATATAATTGATGACAATCAACATGGTTTTATGGAAACTAACGATATATTTTCTTGATGAGATTGTGTTTAATTGATAAAGATAATAGTGTTGATGTAATATACTTAAACTTATGTAAGGAGTTTTCCCTGGTACCACATAACATTTTGATTAAAAAAAAAATAGAATGATATGAAATAAACATAGTACACATTAAATTGATTAAAAATTGGCTAGCTGATAGGCCTCAATGTAATTCTAAATGAGAAATCAGCATCAAGTGTGTTTGTTTTTAGTGTGGTCCCACAGGGATTGTGTAGTGAGGCGGCCTGGCTCCCGACGGCCCCAGAGAGAGAGGAACCAGAACGGCCACCTCAGTGGGCGGAGCCACCGCCGCCTGTTCCCGCCCCCCGGAAGTCAAGGGGCGGGACAGGAAGTATAAAAGCCCGGCCTCAACCCTCAGTTAGAGCCCAGCGGCCGGAGAGGACGGACGCTCCTGTTCAGGCTCCTGACTGGCCGAGCCTGCCCAGAGCCAGGTACCCGGACGCGGACGGACCAAGCCTCCCTCAAGCAAGGTACCCGGACGCGGACGGACCGAGCCTCCCTCGAGCCAGGTACCCCGAGGTGGACTGGCCGAGCCTGCCCCGAGCCCGGTACCCCGAGGAGCTGCCCGAGCGTTCCTGTGACCCAAGTCCAGAGGAGCAGCCCGACTTAGACTGCTTTCAGCGCACCGAGGAGCCCATGGTATGGGACCCCGCTGCCGAGCCCAGCGACGAGCAGGTACCCGAGGAGGGGGAGATGGAATGCAGCCCGGGGGTAGCCGAACCCTGTCCGGCTGAGGGCACTGACGTGCCCATGTCAGTGTGTTGCGGCCAGGATCCCCACTGACTGCAGCGGATCCACGCCGCTGTTAGGGCCCCGGGCTGGGACACAGAGGAGTGGGTGGGCCTGTGTCCCCCCTGCCACCCCACTCACGGGTGGCAGCCTCCCCCTCCTACCAGCGTTCAGGCATAGAAGCCTGCACTTACCTGGGCTTCCTGAGACTGATGCCACAGCTCAGTTCCTGTTACAAGGCCCTGAGCCTTGAGCTATTGTTTGTTGCCCTGCCCTGACTGAGGGCCTGGGCCTCCTGAGACTGATGCCGCTGCTCAGCTCCTGCTACAAGGACCTGAGCCTTGGACTGAGGCCTGGGCCTCCTGAGACAAGGACCTGAGCCTTGGACTATTGTGCGTTGCCCCACCCTGGGGCTTACTGACTCTTGTGGCTCAGCCCCTGAGACAAGGACCTGAGCCCCTGGGACTATTGTTTGTTGCCCCACCCTGACCTAGGGCTGGGGATTACTGAACTATTGTTATTACTCAGCTCCTGCTACCAGGACCTGAGCCTTGAACTATTTTGTATTGCCCCGCCCTGATTAAGGGCCTGGGCTTCCTAAGACTATTATTGTTGCTCAGCTCCTGAGACAAGGACCTGAGCCCCTGGGACTATTGGTTGGTGCTCCACCCTGACCTAGGGCTGGGGCTTACTGGCCATTGTTGCTCAGCCCTGCTGTGAGGGTCTGAGCTAGAACTGCTGTGTTGCTGCCCCGCCCTGACTGAGGGCTTGGGCTTAAACTAGTGACTTGGTGTGCTCAGCCCCTGCCTGAGGGTCTGAGCTAGAACTGCTGTGTTGTTGCCCCGCCCTGAGCTAGGGCTTGGGCTTTACAGACGTAGACTGCTGCTCAGCCCTGTAGTGGGATCTGAGCTCCCTGGATTCTGGTGTGCTGCCCCGCCCTGACCTAGGGCTTGGGGCTTACTGACTCTGTAATTGCTCAGCTCCGGCTGCCAGGACCGGAGCCTAGACCTAGTGTCTGCTGTCCCGCCCTGACTGAGGGCTGGGACTCATAGCAGGAACTGTGTGCCTTCTGTTCTGCCCCTGCTTGAGGGGCAGAACCCCAAAACCCTTCAGAACCCGGAGACTGATAGGGCCGTGTAGTGGGGCGGCCTGGCTCCCGACGGCCCCTGAGACGGCACGGCCCCTACCTCGGACTATTACACGTGGTGCCTTCTCTGAGGACCTTTTTGCCCAGAATGTGGGCACGAACTCTAGACACCGGTGAAAAGGGGGCGACGGGAGAGAGATCTCCCGCAAGAGAGATGGACCTATCCCAGCTCCTGACCCTCATCACTGAGAGCCAGGAACGACAGCAGGCGGCCCAGGCGCGACACCAACAGGAGCACCAGGCCGCCCACCAGCTGCAGCAGCAGCAACTCGTAGAGCAGCTGGGGGTCCAACAACGGCAGCTGATTGCGGACCTGGTTACCCAACACCAGGACTTCCAGCAGAAATGTGTTCAGCAGCTTGCAGCGGCTCTAGCCCGACCGGGGGAACCCCTACCCGGGGGCACCGCAGGAGCCCCGCGACCCAACCCCCCAATTCGGTTGACGAAGATGGGGCCCGAGGATGATCCGGAGGCTTTTCTCGTCACCTTTGAGAGGGTGGCTGTCGTCGCGGGCTGGAACCAGGAACAGTGGGCCACCATCCTGGCCCCATACTTAACGGGGACTGCCCAGACGATCTACCGAGGTCTGTCGGTGGAAGCGGCCCAGGACTACAACTTAGTGAAGGCCGCTATTCTGGACGCACTAGACGTGAGCCCCGAGACCTACCGACAACGCTTTAGGAGCCTGTCCTATCCCCCGGGGGCCCGGCCGAGGATGGTGGCTCAGGAATTACGGGAGACCTGCAAAAAGTGGCTACAGCCCGAACGCCGGACACCGGAAGAGCTGATGGAACAAATTGTATTGGAACAATTTGCCCATGTACTTCCGCCGAGGGGAAGATCCTGGGTCCTACGCCACAGGCCGACGACGGTGTCCGCGGCCGTTGCCTTAATGGAGGACTTCCTCGCGGCTGAGACCCCGTCGGGGTCAACTGGCCGGGCTGTCCCGGTCCGGACGGAGCGCCCCAACCCGGAAAAGAGGGGGCCGCCCCCACGGGCAGCCATAAGTGTTCCCTCCCGTAGCGTAGAGGGCCGGGCCCGGGTGGCCGCGCCCTCCGGGAGACCCACACGGACCCCGGCGCCCACAGCCAGAGAGTACAGCCGGAAACCCCCCGGTGGTGACCCCGGGCCCCGGGCGCGGACGGAGCGAGCCACCTTGGGGCCCTGCTTCTCCTGCGGAAACTACGGCCATTTGCAGCGGGATTGCCCTGAAATGGAGTGTGCATTTGGCCAAGTCTACTCAGGGGAAGGCCGTGCCTGACGTCCGCAAATGGCCAAGATCACCGTGCCCGTGGTCATTGAGGGACGCCAGGCGGTGGCCCTCCTTGACTCAGGCTGTGGCCAAACGCTGGTCTGCCAGGACTTAGGCCCGCCGGTGGACGGTCACCTCGAGAAGATTCCACTGCAGTGTATCCACGGAGATATACGAGCCTACCCCAGCGCCCAGACCCAACTGACCATTGATGGGATCACCCGGCGGATGAAAGTGGGGCTTGCACCCCGGCTGGCGTACCCGGTGATCCTGGGGCGGGACTGGCCCGACTTCACCACTGTATTACGCCGCCACCTCGAGGGTAGCCCACAGGCCACGCCGGCATTAGAAGGGGAGACCCCCGTCCCTACAAGTTCCACGGGAGGACGTGAAGACCCTCCCGAGGAAGAGGATCCTCGACACCCACAGACTTTTGCCGGGACCAACGGGCCGACCCACCTTTAAACAGATCTACGAGCAGCTGGCCTCCGTAGATGGGACTATTCTCGACCCCAGCGGCGGCGCGGTGGCGCACTTTGAGCTACGACAAGAGCGCCTTTACCGCGTGAAGAAAGACCCCCGCACCGGGGAGATCCGGACACAGCTTCTCGTGCCGCGGTGTCACCGCCGGGCGGTCATGAAGCTGGCCCACGATGTCCCAGCGGCTGGGCACCTCGGCACGCGACAAGACGCTGGCACGGATCCTGGGGCGTTTTTTTTGGCCCGGGGTGTACCAAGAAGTAAAGGACTATTGCAATTCGTGTCCGGACTGCCAGTTGGCCGCCCCTGCCCGGACCCCTAAGGCACCGTTGATACCGATGCCTTTAATGGAAACCCCCTTTGAACGCGTGGCCGTGGACCTGGTGGGGCCCCTCCCGAAGAGCAGCGCGGGGTTCCAATATATTTTGGTGATGATGGACTATGCCACCAGGTTCCCCGAAGCCATTCCTCTTCGGAACATCTCAGCCCGCACCATTGCCATGGAACTGGTGAAGGTCTTCGCCAGGGTCGGCCTACCCCGGGAGCTCCTCACGGACCAAGGGACCAATTTCACGTCCCGGCTGCTCAAACAAGTTTGCGAAATCCTGGGGGTCAAGCAACTCCGCACCTCTGTCTACCATCCCCAGACTGATGGATTAGTGGAGAGGTTTAACCGGACGCTGAAAGGGATGCTGCGTCGGTTTCCCCAAGAGGACCTTCGCCGGTGGGACCAGCTCCTTCCGCCCCTGCTCCTAGCCATCCGAGAAGTCCCCCAGGCGTCGACGAAGTTCTCCCCCTTCGAATTATTGTATGGGCGGCGACCCCGGGGCCTCTTGGATCTCATGAGAGAAACCTGGGAACAGGCTCCCTCCCCGGCCCAGGGTCTCTTACAGTATGTGCTTCAACTTCAGGAGCGCCTAAAGCAGGCGGGGGATCTGGCACGGGAAAACTTGAAAGCCGCCCAGGACACGCAAGCCCAGACCTATAACCGAGGCGCCCAGACTCGGGACTTCCAACCCGGGGACCGGGTATTACTCCTCCTCCCGTCCAGTGAATCAAAAATCCTGGCCCGGTGGCAAGGGCCATATGAGGTGGTCAGAAAGGTGGGCCCGGTCACGTATGAAATCAATCAGCCGGACCGGAAGAAGAAGATCCAACGCTACCACATCAACCTCCTCAAACCCTGGAAGGAGCGAGAAGGGCTGTTGATTAACCCCTACCCGCCAGAACCGGAACTGGGGCCCCAGGTTCCCCAACCCGGAGACACCGAGGAACCCCAGCTCGGGGAGACCTTAACCGAGGAACAGCTCCGACAGACCCGGTGCCTCCTCCGAGCTTTTTCCCACACCTTTACGGACCAACCGGGACACACCTCCCTGGTATACCATCGGATCCAGACAGAGCCGGGGGTGGTGATCCGGGGGACGACCCGACCCCTGCCCTACCATAGGAAGCAGGTCGTAGAGAAGGAGGTACGAGCAATGTTGGATTTGGGGGTGATAGAGCCGTCGCAGAGTGAGTGGCGCAGCCCGGTAGTGTTGGTACCCAAACCCGACGGCTCGCAGCGCTTCTGTATCGACTTCCGACGCGTTAACGCCATCTCCAAATTCGACGCCTATCCCATGCCCCGGATAGATGAGCTGTTGGCCCGCCTGGGGAGTGCCCACTACATCACCACCCTAGACCTAAGTAAGGGATATTGGCAGATCCCTCTGGAGCCCGCCTCCCGCGAGAAAACTGCCTTTGCCACTCCCTCCGGTCTCTACCACTTCACCAGGATGCCCTTCGGCCTCCACGGGGCCCCGGCCACCTTTCAGCGCCTAATGGACCGCCTCCTCCAGCCCCATCAGGACTATGCCGCCGCCTACCTCGACGACGTTGTAATCTACAGTCCACAGTGGGAGCATCACCTGGAGAGAGTCGCCGCTGTCCTGAGGTCCCTGAGGAAGGCCGGCTTAACCGCCAACCCGAAAAAATGTCGCATCGGTTGGCAAGAGACTAAGTACTTGGGGTATGCTATCGGGCATGGGCAGGTAAAACCCCTGATTGGCAAGGTCCAGGCCATCGCAAACTGCCCCCCGCCGACCACGAAGCGCCAGGTGCGGCAGTTTCTAGGCTTGGCCGGTTATTATAGGCGGTTCATTCCCCAATTTGCGACGATTACAGCCCCCTTAACGGGCTCCTAACAAGGACAGCCCACGGCAGGTGAACTGGACTACTGAGTGCGACAGGGCCTTTCGGACTCTTAAGACGTGCCTCTGCAGCGAGCCGGTCTTGTATAGCCCCGACTTTAACCAGCCGTTTATCTTACAGACCAACGCCTCAGAAGTGGGACTCGGGGCTGTCTTGTCCCAAGACGTAGGGGTGAGGAGCATCCGGTTCTGTACATTAGCCGGAAGCTGTTTCCCGCGAAAAAACTATGCGGTGGTCGAAGGAAGCCCTCGCCGTGAAGTGGGCTTGTGAAGCGCTCCGATACTACATCCTGGGAGTCCCCTTCACCTTGGTCACCGACCATTCCGCCCTTCAGTGGTTGGCCCGGATGAAGGACCACAACATGCGGGTGCAGCGCTGGTACCTGGCCCTCCAGCCATTTGCCTTCACGGTCCACCATAGAGCTGGTAAGGACCATGCGAACGCGGACTTCCTCTCTCGGCTGGGGGGTATGGAATGGGCTGGTCCCGCTGCTCGGGAACCAGCCTTGAGGGGGGGGCCGTGTAGTGAGGCGGCCTGGCTCCCGACGGCCCCAGAGAGAGAGGAACCAGAACGGCCACCTCAGTGGGCGGAGCCACCTCAGTGGGCGGAGCCACCGCCGCCTGTTCCCGCCCCCCGGAAGTCAAGGGGCGGGGCAGGAAGTATAAAAGCCCGGCCTCAACCCTCAGTTAGAGCCCAGCGGCCGGAGAGGACGGACGCTCCTGTTCAGACTCCTGACTGGCCGAGCCTGCCCAGAGCCAGGTACCCGGACGCGGACGGACCAAGCCTCCCTCAAGCAAGGTACCCGGACGCGGACGGACCGAGCCTCCCTCGAGCCAGGTACCCCGAGGTGGACTGGCCGAGCCTGCCCCGAGCCCGGTACCCCGAGGAGCTGCCCGAGCGTTCCTGTGACCCAAGTCCAGAGGAGCAGCCCGACTTAGACTGCTTTCAGCGCACCGAGGAGCCCATGGTATGGGACCCCGCTGCCGAGCCCAGCGACGAGCAGGTACCCGCGGAGGGGGAGATGGAATGCAGCCCGGGGGTAGCCGAACCCTGTCCGGCTGAGGGCACTGACGTGCCCATGTCAGTGTGTTGCGGCCAGGATCCCCACTGACTGCAGCGGATCCACGCCGCTGTTAGGGCCCCGGGCTGGGACACAGAGGAGTGGGTGGGCCTGTGTCCCCCCTGCCACCCCACTCACGGGTGGCAGCCTCCCCCTCCTACCAGCGTTCAGGCATAGAAGCCTGCACTTACCTGGGCTTCCTGAGACTGATGCCACAGCTCAGTTCCTGTTACAAGGCCCTGAGCCTTGGACTATTGTGCGTTGCCCCACCCTGGGGCTTACTGACTCTTGTGGCTCAGCCCCTGAGACAAGGACCTGAGCCCCTGGGACTATTGTTTGTTGCCCCACCCTGACCTAGGGCTGGGGATTACTGAACTATTGTTATTACTCAGCTCCTGATGCAAGGACCTGAGCCCTGAACTGTTATTGATACTCAGCTCCTGCTACCAGGACCTGAGCCTTGAACTATTTTGTATTGCCCCGCCCTGATTAAGGGCCTGGGCTTCCTAAGACTATTATTGTTGCTCAGCTCCTGAGACAAGGACCTGAGCCCCTGGGACTATTGGTTGGTGCTCCACCCTGACCTAGGGCTGGGGCTTACTGGCCATTGTTGCTCAGCCCTGCTGTGAGGGTCTGAGCTAGAACTGCTGTGTTGCTGCCCCGCCCTGACTGAGGGCTTGGGCTTTACAGACGTAGACTGCTGCTCAGCCCTGTAGTGGGATCTGAGCTCCCTGGATTCTGGTGTGCTGCCCCGCCCTGACCTAGGGCTTGGGGCTTACTGACTCTGTAATTGCTCAGCTCCGGCTGCCAGGACCGGAGCCTAGACCTAGTGTCTGCTGTCCCGCCCTGACTGAGGGCTGGGACTCATAGCAGGAACTGTGTGCCTTCTGTTCTGCCCCTGCTTGAGGGGCAGAACCCCAAAACCCTTCAGAACCCGGAGACTGATAGGGCCGTGTAGTGGGGCGGCCTGGCTCCCGACGGCCCCTGAGACGGCACGGCCCCTACCTCGGACTATTACAGATTGGTTCTTGGCCTACACAATTTAGGCCAAGGAAGTATACATAAGATCATCACTGATAAAGTTTGCAGATAACATACAAATTGGTGAAGTGGTAAATAATGGAGACTGGTCATTGATATAGAGTGATCTGGATTGCTTGGTAAACTGGGCACAAGCAAATAATACGTGTTTTAATACTGCTAAATGCAAAAGTGTGTGTGTGTGTGTGTGTATATATGTGTGTGTGTGTGTGTGTGTGTGTATATATATATATATATATATATATATATATAGAAACAAAGAACATAGGCCATACTTCAAGGATAGGGAACTCTACCTTGGGAAGCAGGGACTCTGAAAAAGATTGAAGGTCATGATAGATAATCAGCTGAAATTTGGGATGCATAAACAGGTAATCTCAAGTAGGAGCAGAGAGAATAGTTTACTTCTGTTTTTGGCATTGGTGCAATTTTGCTGCTGGAATATTGTGTTCAGTTCTGGTGTCCACAGTTCAAGAAGGATGCTGATCAGTTGGAGAAGGTTGAGAGAAGAGCCGCAGGAATGATTAAAGGATTAGAAAATATGCCGAATGAAGATAGACTCAAGATGCTCAATCTATTTAATATAACAAAAAGAAGGTTAAGGGGTGTCTTGATTACAGTCTATAAATTACTGCATGGCAATTTTAAAATCAAGATTGGATGTTTTTGTCTAAAACAGAAGTTCTCAACTGGAGGTTCGCAGCCCTCTGGGGGGGCCGCAAGCTGGTCTGTGAGCCCTGGTGCCCCATGGGGCAAAAGCCCAGAGCCCATGGGTGGAGTTGGAGGAACATCAGTCTTACCAGAGCGGCGCAGTCCTGGGAGGCAGCCCCAGACTCCCTGTACCTCCTCCTGTTCTCCCCCCACCAAGGCCCTGCCCCCGGCCAGGTCAGAAAAAGGAAGCTGGAGCTGGGCAGTGTCGGGTGGCTGCTGCTCTGGCTGGTGCCATCCAGTGGGCAACTGTGGTGCTCCTCCACCTCCTTCTGCTGCTGCTCCTCAGCTCCCATCCCTCTTTGAGTACTGCACAGCTGGTAAAAGCTGACTGGGCATGGGGACCCGGCTCCAGGGCTGGCAGAGCCCTCGGGGAGCAGTGGGGCTTCCTCCTGGCACACAGCCCCTAGCTACCTCTGACTGCACCCTGAGCAGTTTTAAAACTTTTTGCGCTGAGCCTTTCCCCCCCCCCCCCCCCCACTTTGAGATAGAATTTTTGGTTGTGCCCCTCTGCCCACAACCCAGACAGGCTGGGTGGCCTGCTGAGGTGAGTCACGGGATGGAGGTGGCGTTCCCTCCCTGGGCCTTGCAGTGTGGAGCTGGTTTGAGCTCTACTGGGCCCTGCCCTTCCAAAATAGAAATCAAACTATGCCTATGCCCAAGAACCACCCCCGCCCAGCAACTGAAGCCCAGAGCCCCAGCGCCCCACGGGACAGACGCCCGGGCGCCCCACAGGGCTAAAGCCCCAAAGCTCCCCCACTCCCGGCCCAGCGGCTGAAGCTCTGAGGCCTCTCCCCCAAACAGGGCCCTGTAGTTTTTATAGCTTATTGTGGGGGGCGTGATAGGGCTGGAGTAAGGGCCTCTACACACCCTTACACATCTTGCCTTTCAAATATCCCTCCTTTCAAGGGATGTCACTCATTTTTAGTCCCAGGTTATCTATTTTTCACACAGTGTCCCTTTACTCATGTTCAAAATTATTTACATTAGAAATAAAAGTAATGTAGCTGAGGTCACAGAAGGACATTTGCACTAAATGAAAGACTTCCATGATGTGTTTGAATAAATTTGTGTGTTCCACATTGTGGGTCTTTATGACACATTGTGTCCCAAATTTGAACCTTAGCTGGTTGAAAGGTATGCCCCCAAGATGCAACAGTCTTGTTCTTCTTGGGATGATAGTGGCAGGGTACACTCACATTAGAGTGCAAAACAGTATTCTTTGGGCCTCTCTCCTGCCTAGACACCACTCTCTGTCTTCAGGCAGGCTGGCTTCTAGTCAGGAGAAGGGAGGACCCAAGTTAAACTGAAATAAGACACTTTTTAAAAAACAAAGATTGTGTGCATTCAGGGGTTTGCACCAGTTTAACTTAAATCAGTTCAGGAAAGAAAAACAAAAAAAAAGCTGTTCATGTAAATGCTCAGAAATGTGACTAGGGATTCAGGCAGAACATACTGGTCTGAGGAACGTAAAGTGAGGGTCACCATTAAAAAGCTGGACAAGAGTGTAGAAAGACTTTGGCATGACAGGACACATTACTACAGGTAGACAAAAAAATGCTTCAGGAATGTATAAGAAAGGAGAGAGTACAGAGTACAGTGAAGTAAATTAAATTTTTTTTTGAAAGGGTAAGAGAAATATACTATTACTCTAACCCATCATCTGGTCTCCGCTCTGCCTGACCAGTACTATGCCCTCAGTCTGGACAATAGTCCATATTGGACTACCTCTATCCTTCTGTTCTCTCACAATCATCCACAGCAAGATGATGAAAAAGAAATAGCTTACCTTAAAAAGTTGCATTGGTATGTGAATATTAATATTGCCACTGCTTCTATACTTAGAGGGGCATGTAAGCTTGATTATATGTATTGAAGTTTATTTTTTTTAAAGCAAATGATCCACATATTTCTGTGTGAAGGCCAATACTATAACAGGGTTCAAAAGGGAGCCAGATAGATTCATGGGAAACAGGTCCATCAATGGCTATTAGCCAGGAAGGGCAGGAATGGTGTCCCTAGCCTCTGTTTGCCAGAAGCTGGGATTGGGTGACAGGGCATGGATCACTTGATGGTTACCTGTCTGTTCATTCCCTTTGGGGTACCTGCCATTGGTCACTGTCAGAGGACAGGATACTGGGCTTGATGGACCTTTGGTCTGACCCAGTATGGCCGTTCTTATGTTCTTATTACATCAAGAACCAATTGCGTGCCAGTCCAGACAAAATACAAGTGAGTCTCTTCTATCTTCTTAGCTGTGAGGCCAATAGACAACTCAACATCATCTGGAATGGGGTATCACTTCCCCACTGCTGGAATCCTGTCTACCTTAGAGTGACACTAGACCATGTTCTCTTCTTCAAGGCACGTATGGAGAAGATAAAAGGCAAAGTTATTACGCAGAATAGCATACTCAAAAAGCTTGCAAATTCAAAATGGGGAGTCAACCCAGCAACACTAAGAGCCACTGCTCTTGCACTTTGCTGTTCAATGTCCAAATACGCAAGTCTAGTGTGGGAAAGATCATCTTATTCAAAAAAGCTGAATCATGTTCTGAATGATGGCTGCTGCTATATCGCAGAGTGTCTAAAACCATCAAATGTGAACAACTTTTATGTGCTTGCTGGAATTGATCCACCAGATATCAGGAGATTGGTCAAAAGCAAAATGGAACGATTATGACAAGTCAAAGATACCAGACATCTGTTGAATGTCTGCATGCTGGTAGTGAGTTGCCTGAAATCTTGGAAAAGGTTCCTAGCTGCAATGGAACCACTTAAAAAAAAAAAAAAATCACTGACGCTGCCCACCTGGAAATGTGATGTGAACAGATAGAATTACTCAACGCAGATGTCAAAATTCACATTGGCATTGTCAAATGCCTTTCTGCAGGCACAGAAGAGGATTGATCCACCTGGAGATGTTTAAATTGCCTCTGACAAGAGTTGGCAGGTCAAAGGTCCATATGCGGAAGTGGGGCTATTCCAGTGACTGAGACACATGATACACCATGAAAGATACACCAAGGCCACAGACTGGGCCCTATCATGTGCCTAACACTGGAAAAACCTGTGACTGCAATGGAAGGACGAGAAGAACTGCTTTGTATACAATTTTCAATCCCCAGTTTTGGAAGTGTGTGGAAGTGTGTAGAATATTTCTAATCTGTGCCACACACTTACCAGGCAGTTCATGCAGCCCAAGCTGCAACTGCTTGTCTGTCCAATAGTGCGTAGGCTGAGGCCAGTTAAGTAGCTTCAGCACTATTCACTGAAAATTTCACCTTGCTTTTCACAAACATTATACAAAATGGATTAGGATGATATGAACCTCCCACAATATCCTGCATCACCATTAAGTAGCAATACTTTTTCTTAATGTACTCTTGGGATGAAGAGAGACTATTATTCATCTTGAAGAAAAATATCATTGCTTGTATTGAAGGACTGCATTGTTGGTATTTGCATACAAATTTACATAGCGGATCACACCCATGCTCTATTCAATTCAATATCCTGTCTCTCACAGGAGCAGGCACTATATGCTTCCGAGGAATATGCAAGAAAGCTCTCTAGTAGTTAGGAACTGATTTCAGCCCTGAAATGTGAAGTTTAATATTTCTTCCAAAACTTTTTAGCATTAACTGTTATAACTGTGGATATTCTTGTTATCCTGTTCTTTAACTTATCTTGTTCTTAAATATTCAGTTCCATATTGAATATCACTGTGTTTTTGTCCTCAATTGCATCTTGTAGCAATGAGTTCCACAGTGTAATTACATGTTGTATTAAAAAAAGTATTTCCTTTTATCCGTTTTGAATTTTCTACTTTTTAACTGCATCAAATGTCCACTTGTTCTTGTATTATAAATCAAGGTAAACAGACGTTTCTTCTCTGTACCATATACTCTTACCTCTGCTAGTTGTCTCCTTTCTAAGATAAATAATCTAGCTGTTCAGACTTTTCATATAAGCGTTTTTCCACGCCCTTAATTATTTTCTTTGTCCTTCTCTGAACCACCAGTAGTTCTGAAACACTCTTTTTGAGATGGGGTGAAAAGTACTGCCCACTGATTTATATAGTGGCATTATTATTATTTATTTATTTATTTATTATTTGGTATTACTTGCTGTCTCATTCCATATCCATCCTAATATATTGTGTCCTCTTAGATGACTGCAGCAACACATTGAGCTGATTCTTTGTTGATACTAAGTTCTCACAGCAGCATCTGTGAGTAATGCATTTGTCATCTCTGGTTGTTAGGAGACTCCATCCCATCCTGGTAGATGAGGACCTGACATCAGTTATTTGCACCTTCAGTTCTCAAATGGACTACAGCAATGCATTATACATAGGCAGGAAATCTTTGGCACTTAGGAAATTACAGCTGGTACAGAATTCTGAAGTGCATCTCCTCAGCCATACAGGCTACCATGAGTACATCGAATCTGCCCTTAGCTCTCTCATAGAATATTGAGTCAAGTTTAAGGTCTCAGTCCATGGCCTGGGTCCTGGATATTTAAAAGACTGCCTGAAGCTCTGGGATGCAGACCATGGTTGACAACTACTCTGCTTTGTCACAGTGGAATTCTGCAATAAAATAAATAAACTCTGCAGTGTTTTGTGTAGGGGACAGACCTTCCTTGGGGTTCACGGTTGTGGATTGAACTTTCTGAGGAACTAAGTACCACCACAAACTTCACCACCACCTCTTCCAAGTGTGAGGCGCATTGCTTTGATTTTTGCCTTCGCTAACATAAAAACAAAGCAACATGTACTGTTAAAAAAAAAAAAATCAAATCCACAACTTACCAAAACAAGATACCATTGCACACATCTCTCTCCCAGAGAGCAGATGAGAGAACAAATGCCACATGACAGATGTGTAGTCATGTTGCTTAATGCACTACTGGAAGGCGATCAGATACCACAGTGATGAGCATGGTATAAGAATCCATATAGAATAGAATACCTATTTCATTCATGTAGTTACCCCTACATGGATTGCTTTATATAATAACACACTGAAGTAAACTGCACTACTGTAAGCCTCATTTTACATCTATGCAATGTATCTACATGAGACGTTTGTATTAGGGTAATTACAATCAGTGTAGTTAGACCTGTACAAGTTGCTCTGAAGTTGACAGGGCCTCAGACAGACTATGGAAAGAGCTGTAGTCCTCCTGGAGTGAGCACTAATCCTTGCAGGTATGGGCATTTAAACTATGTTGTAATAAGTTTCCATACATGATCTTCTCCATTTTCTGACTATTCTGAGTAGATATTGCATCTCCTTTGCTTGTTTTCTCCATAAACTACAAACTCTAGTGCAGGGGTCTCAAAGTCCCAGCCTGCGGGCCATCTGCGGCCCGAGAACCTGCCCACTGTGGCCCGCGGAGGAGAGACGCATGCAGCCACACGGCCAGCTGTCTGCTGCAGCTCCTATTAGCTGGGGGAGAGGGACAGAGATACCATCACTAGTCGCCGGGCAGAGTCAGCCATGGAGGCCGCATCATTAGTTGCCGGGCAGAGTCACCCATGAAGGCAGTGTCATTTTTTTTCCACAATGAATATAAACACGTCAAAATACCGAACACAACTGTCTGATGCACACCTTGCTGCAATCCTGAAGGTTTCAACTGCTCAGTCACTGAGGCCAAACATCAAGAAACTGATAGAACTGAAGTGTTGCCAGGTGTCTGGCAAACACTAAAAACTCTCTGGCAGGCGAATAGTTGTATAAAGTTGTATGCCAGTTTTATTATTTCTAAGAAATTTGAAATAAAAAATACAATATAAATGTTTTCTTTTCTGAACACCATCTTCAGTGACATTATTGGCCTGCTGGGAGGATTTGAGGACTGACACTGGCCCTAAGGTAAATTGAGTTTGAGACCCCTGGTCTAGTGGACTTTACTTTTATTTGGAGAGAACAAAGCTATTTGTAGAGAGCCCTGTTCACATCTAGAGTGTATAGATGGGTCTCCCAAAGAAGAGTGTGGATCTTGGGGTGGTACGTCAGGAGCAGAGTGTGATCGATGCATGTGGAAATCTGTGACCACTTTAGGAATAAGGTTTAAGTGTGGTCTAAGAATCACTTTGTCCTTATGAATATTAGTGTAAGGCAGGTCAGCCATCAGGGCTTGTAGTTTTTGGCTGAAGTGATGGCTGTTAAGATGATGTTTCAAATGAGAGGTGTGAAACAGCAGTCTCCTAGGGGAATTGAGTGGTGCTCCTGTTAACTTTGTTAGCACCAAATTAAAGTCCTAAAAAGGGGCAATTCTTTCAGAGAAGGAAAGGTATTGGTGAGGTCCTTCAGGAATTTTGAGACTATTCAGTAGGAGTATACACTAGCTCTCTGTATTAGCTTGTGATATGGCAATGAAATGGACCTGGATAGATAGTAGAGACAGTCCTAGTTTCTTCAGATGTAACAGTCTAAGATGGAGGAGACTATCACTCGGTAGCCTTTCTTCCTGGTCCATGTTGAAAATCTCTTCCACTTTTGGGTGTAGAATTTCAGAGTTGAAGGTTCCCAAGTTGGTAGCAGAATTGCTTGAACTTGAGAGAAACAGTTGAGGTCTCTGAAAGCCAAATGCCTAGAATCTGTGCTTTCCAGATGCAGAGATTCTGGATTGGGGTAGAGAACCCAACAGTCCTTGCATTCCCACCAACTGAGCTGTGTTAGGGTCTTTGTTGGACTGAAGAGAAGAAAGTCCAAACTGTCCATATAGGAGTGTGTAGTTTTGGGATGTTCAGTGTTATACAGACCTCATGTGTAACCAAGTATATGATGTTATATATGTGAATGAAGTTCCATCAGTGTGAGAGAAAATTGTTGTCTGATGTGGTTTAATCTTTAAGGTAGACAGGGCTTGTAGTATGTTCAGATATCTGAAAGATTCTTCCTAACACTGAATCCAGAACTACTCCTATGCAGCATATCGTTTGACAGGGAACAAGGATGGATTTTCCCCGGTTTATTTGCAGACCAGAGTCTGAAAATCCATGTCCATGTCTTTCTGTTAGTGTCTGGCTGGATCTTCCTCATATGAGCTGGTGGTCCAGGTAGGAGAAGGTAGATAAATCCCATGATGTCTCAGCTGTGCAGCTACCACAACTAGACCTCATGTCAAGTGTGATAGGACAATTAGGCAGGCAAAAAAAGAATTTGAAGAGCAAATAACAAAAGACACACAAACTAACAGCTAAAACTTTGTAAAGTACATTGGAAGCTGGAAGCCTGCCAGACAATCAGTGGGGCCACTGGATGATCGAGGTGCTAAAGGAGCACTCAAGGAAGACAATGCTATTGCAGAGAAGCAGTATAAATTGTTTGCATTGGTCTTCACTGCAGAGGATGTGAGGGAGATTCTCACATTTGAGTCATTCTTTTTAGATGACAAATCTGAGGAACTATCCCAGATTGAGGTGTCAGTAGAGGTGATTTTGGAACAAATTGATAAATTAAACAGTAATAAGTCACCAGGCTCAGCTGGTATTCACCCAAAAGTTCAGAAGGAACTCAAATATGAAATTGCAGAACTACTAACTGTGGTGTGTAACCTATCTCTTTAATCAGTCTCTGTACCAGATGACTGGAGGATAGCTAATGTAACACCGATTTATTTTTAATGTCTCCATAGGTGATCCTGGCAATTACAGGCCAGTGAGCCTAACTTCAGTACCAGACAAATTGGTTGAAACTATAGTAAAGAACAATTATCATACACATAAATTAACAAAATATGTTGGGGAAGAGTCAACATGGCTTTTGTAAAGAGAAATCATGCTTTACCAATCTATTAGAATTCTTTGAGGGGGTCAACAAACTGGACTTTCAGAAAGCCTCTGACAAGGTCCCTCACCAAAGGCTCTTAAGCAAAGTAAGCTGTCATAGGATAAGATGGAAAGTCCTCTCATGGATCAGTAACTAGTTAAAAGATAGGAAACAAAGGGTAGGAATAAATGGTTAGTTTTCACAGTGGAGGGGTAAACAGTGGGGTCCCCCAAGAATCTGTACTGGGACCTGTGCTGTTCAGCGTATTCATAAATGACTTGGAAAAGGGGGTAAATAGTGAGATGGCAAAGTTTGCAGATGATACAAAATTACTCAAGAGAGTTAAATCCAAAGTAAACTGTAAAGAGTTAGAAAGGGATCTCTGGAAACTTGGTGACTAGGCAACAAAATGGCAGATGAAATTCAATGTTGATAAATGCAAAGTAATGTAAATAGGAAAACATAATCCCAACTATACATACAAAATATTCGGGTCTAAATTAGATGTTACTACTCAAGAAAGAGATCATTGTGAGTCATCTTGGATATTTCTCTGAAAATATCTGCTCAATGTGTACCAGCAGTCAAAACAGCATGTTAATACGACAGAAAATATTATAATGCCATTATATAAATCCATGGTACACCCTCATCTCGAATACTGCATGCAGTTCTGTTTGCCCCAAAAGATATATTAGAATTGGAAAAAATATAGATAAGGGCAACAAAATGATTGGCAGTATGGAACAGCTTCCATGTGGAGAGAGAGTAAAAAGACTGGGACTGTTCATCTTAGAAAATAGATGATTAAAAGGGGATATGTAGAGATCTATAAAATCTGGTGTAGAAATGAATGAAGCAGTGTTATTTACCCATTCACATAACACAAAACCCAGGGATAACCCAAAGAACTGAGTAGGCAGAAGGTTTAAAACAAACATAAGGAAGTACTTCTTCACACAATGCATAGTCAACCTCTGTAACTTATTGCCAGGGGATGTTGGGAAGGCCAAAAATATAACTGGGTTCAAAAAAGAATTAGATAAGTTCATGGAGGGTAGGTCCATAAATAGCTAGTAGCCAAAATGGTTAGAGACACAATCCCATGCTCTGGGAGTCCCTAAGCCTCTGACTGCCAGAAGCTGAGACTGGATGACATGGGATGCATCACTGGATAATTGTGCTGTTCTGTTCATTCCCTCTGAAGCATCTGTAACCAACCACTGTCAAAAGAAAGGATATTCAGCTAGATAGACCATTGATCTGAGTCAGTTCTTAATTTGGCATAGCCTTTCAATGCCATAGATAGACTGACAAGTAGCACTCCATTGTGATAGTGCTTTTTTCCCACATATAACCTCAGATATTTGTAATGTGTTTCAGATGGTTATGAGGAAGTAGACATCTTTGGGATTGAGAACCACAAACCAATCTTATTAGGATACAGAAGGGATGATGATGTTTTCCATGGTCATAAACTTGAACATAAAAACTGTGATGAATCTATGTAGCCTTCTCAGAGCCATTCTAGGACCATGCATAACAGGCTTGTGCCTGTACCACCACCTTTTCTTGAGGGATCTGGTTCCTTTTCTGATGAGTCTCATGCCTCCTAAAGTACTGTCTTGTGAGAAGGATCCTTGAAGGGAACGGGAGAAGGGGACAGTGGTTTTACAGGGAGTGTGATGTGAAACTGAATGGTGTATGAATTGCAGAGGGTATCCAAATAGGGTGACCAGATGTCCTGATTTTATCAAGATAGTCCCGATATTTGGGGCTTTGTGTTATATAGGTGTCTATTACCCCCCATCCCCATCCTGATTTTTCATACTTGCCGTCTGGTCTCCCTATATCCAAAGCTCTGAAGCAAAATGTCATTTAAAAATTGAGAGAATTTTGGAAAGGAAGGTGTCAGAATAGGGGTGTCATGTTCTGGGGGTGCAATTCAGACCAGTGAGGGGTTGTGTCCCTGCCTGCCCTGTAACTCTAGGTGCCTCAAATGCCCTGTTGCAGTGGCTCACACACTAGAATGCCAGCAGACAAGTATCCAGGTGACTCCTTAAGTGTTTGGGGGGAGGGATATCTCAGTGGTTTGAGCATTGACCTGCTAAACCCAGGGTTGTGAGTTCAATCCTTGAGGGGGCCATTTAGGGAACTGAGGTTAAAAAGTCTGTCTGGGGATTAGTCCTGCTCTGAGCAGGGGGTTGGACTAGATGACTTCCTGAGGTCCCTTCCAACCCTGATATTATTTTATGTGGGGGAGGGATAGCTCAGTGGTTTGAGCATTGGCCTGCTAAACCCAGGGTTGTGAGTTCAATCCTTGAGGGGGGCATTGAGGGATCTGGGGCAAAAATCTGCCTGGGGATTGGCCCTGCTTTGAGCAGGGGGTTGGACTAGATGACCTCCTGAGGTCCCTTCCAACTCTGATATTCTATGATTCTCTGTGTGCTGTACAGTCCTGGATCAGCAGCCTGCCTACAGCACAAGAGCCCCACCCTGGCTTCCGTTAACCATGGTTACTACTTGCAGGGTGACCCCCAGCACACTGCAAGTCCTGACATTTCCCAAAACCATCTGCTCTGAAGTGTCCAGTCCTCTCCTGGACCACTCAGCAAAATAATAAGGTTGGTTTTGTTAAAGAGACAAAACCACATTAGAGCTTATTAATTAAACTGGGGTAAACTGATTCATATATATAATAGGACCTAGGTTAAGTGATGCCAAGTAAAAGGAATAAAGTTAGAAAGGGTTACAAACAAATAAAAGTGCAAACACACATCTAAAAGCCTAACCCTTAATCTAGCAAGATACAAGTTTTGTTGACAATGGTTCTCTCTCCAATTATTCTTCTTCCCAGCCATGGGTGGCTGACTTTCCCTCGGTCAGGATCTTCTACAGAAGTATAAGATGCTGGCTTCCCATGGCTTCTTAGGTGAAAGGTCTTTGCCTAAGCAGGTTTCTCACCTCAGTTCACAGAGACTTCAAGCCCTCTCCCCCAGCTGGTAGAAGGACCCTTTCTCAGCTTTGCAAGACTTCTGGCCCCTTGTGTCTGTGTAGTGCTGAATGCCAAAATGGCTTTCTGCCTCTGTTTGTTATATCTCTCAAAGTTCAATGACCTTGTTTCAAGAGGCAGGGTGACACCATGCTGTTCTTCACTTCCTGTGATCTTCGCAGCCTGCTGCTGATTGAAATGTAAATGGGGCCTTGATTGGTTTTGGTCACACCTTGCTGAATTTCATTGGAGACAGGTAGAGAGCTGTGATGTTCCCTCCTGTCTGGGAGAGACCTGTCTCTCCCTTTGTTTGGTTGCAAACTGTAAAGCACAATATTAAAGCGTATCCATAATTCCTTATTTAGCATTAATACATACGGTTCACAATTATATTAATCACCAGTGTGTCATAGGTTTTCATAAAGCACTTCACTCATCATATGTTTATAATACAGTAGTACTGTACAGTCAGTTGATTCAGTTGCTTATCACTTGAGCTTCAGACCCCATCTTTATAGCCCAGATAAAGTTTCTCTTCCCAGCTGAGGTGTAGACCTCATGCTGTATCCTTCCCCACCTGTTAACTTGATAGTTTTTTTTAATCTCATATGTAAATAGACCTTCATTCTCTCTGCCTGACGACCAGGCTAGTCAGAAAAATAAGCATATTCCTTTGTCTAGGGCAGACTTGTTTACCAACATACATCACACAAAAATATTAATGATCAGTGAGTTATTAGTTTTCTAGTGATATCTTACATGCCACCTATTAGATACAGATTAAGACATCAGTGAATTGCGGTACACAGAACTGGTCAGGGCAGCCGAACCTCATTACATGATACCAGTGAGCCCTTTGCCCTGAAGAAATTCTTCTTCTAAAAATCATGGAATGAGCAGAGACACTGGATTTATGGCTTATTACAACCATCTATAACCCACTTCACCCATCCCCCCAGCTGTTTTCCCCCTTTCTCTCCCCTATGACTGGAGAGGTGTTAACGGGCCACCTCACCTTGAAATATGTGTTATTTACTTATGTGCCCTTTGAAATATGTGTTAACTCCTTATGCTAAACAATCTGTTTCATCTTGTATTTATCTATGACATTCTGAGTACATTTCCCAGACCTGAAGAAGAGCTCTGTGTAAGCTCAAAAGCTTGTCATTCTCACCAACAGAAGTTGGTCCAATAAAACATATTACCTCACCCACCTTCTCTTTCTAATAAATGTGTTGTGTTGAATACCCCAGGGGTAGGTGAAATGGTTCATACAGAGTGTAGATAATTAGATGCTATGGTGATGTGTGCAAACTAAAAACCTATTTATCAGAGTTAAATACAAAAATAAAAGGAGGGATGTAATGTTAGGGTAGTATAGTTAAGTACACAAGTCAGGAAATGCAAAAAGGTGAGGTATAACTGCTAGCTTTTAAATTAGGGAAGTGCTATGACTAGATGACCCATGTGATCCCTTCTAACCCCGTGATTCTATATATGTTGTCTTTTCTATTCATGTTTTTATGGTTAAATATTAGACCGCGCAAACAGCAACATTTATACTTACAGTATACATTTCCATTCTAAAGGGCCAGGAGGCTGTTAAATTTGCAGTCTAGTCATCTGGCAGATTTGGAAGTTTCTTGAGGCAGTGCTTCTACTGGTGTAGAAAAATAGCATTTTTGTAGTAAATCATAGATGGGTAAAGCAAAGCAAATTCAATCTATTTGACATGGAATTGTTGCCAGGCAGGGGCATGGTACATTCTGCCCTCTTATTTCTATATTACCAGTAAAAATGCTGAAAAATATAAATTCTGTTCCCAGATTCCTTGATCTTGCACTCTGATCGCAAAGCTGTAAAAACCTTATTGATCACAGTATGTTTGGAATCGTACAACTCTAGTCTTGGGTCTGTTGTTGTAGATCACCCTTGGAATTCTGAGTGAACTTTTTAATCAAGAGATACTAGTATTTTGGTGTTTGATGGCCATTTTTCAAAATATTTGACAGGATTGTGAATTTGCTCTCCTTCTGCAAAGCCTATTATGTGTGTACTTTTATACCTTTCTCTGTTCTTGAGGTTTTTAGTATCACATTCCAGCATTTTTATGGTCTTCTTGGAATTAAGGCACTTTGTTGCACAAATTCCATTGTCTTTATCTGTTACTGAATTTTCTTTAGATATATTTTGGCTTATTCTGTAGTAGCAATTTTGCTATTGAGCACTTCCACTTTGTTCTCTAGTTTTTCAAATTTAGCCTCCAGGACAAAAGTTAAATTATCAGTAATTTAGGCACAAAATAACAGCAGATCTTAGTTGTTGCAGTATCCTCACTGGGTGTGTCTTCCTGTGGTGAGCCGGAGGCCACAGCGTTTTCCCCATTGTAAAATTCTTCTTTAATTTGAAGTCATTTTCTTATGGGACACATATTGCATGTAAATGAGCCAGAGACATCTTCCCTTGTCTTTTTAGATGATTGGATATTTTTAAAATAGAAATGTAAAACTGAAGAAGTTAGAGTCCCCCTGAATAATAGCTACCTCACTAAGCATATTGCATGACCTTCCTCATTGTTCCTTTATATCTTTGATGTGTTCTTGCTAAAAAAAAAAATTAGTAAGCACTGTATGCAGTCTTCATTTGAAAACTGTTTTCTGAAAATTTATAGATAATTTCACACTTTTACTAATTTGGGTCCCCTTATTTACAGGTGCAAAGAGAAGAAATATGATTATCATAACCTGCCAAAAACCTCAGTTGTAATAGCTTTTTATAATGAGGCTTGGTCAACACTTCTGCGAACAGTGCATAGTGTTCTTGAGACATCCCCAGATATTCTGCTGGAAGAAGTTATCCTGGTGGATGATTATAGTGACAAAGGTAGGTATTTCATTGTATAAATAACAGTACTCTTGTCAGACAGACAAGGTGGGTGAAGTAAAAGGGTATGGCTACACTTGCAGCTGAATAGCGCTGTGAGTTAAACTTGTCTTCGTACAGCTGAGTAGGGAAAGCGCTGCAGTCTGTCCACACTGACAGCTGCCAGCGCACTGTCGTGGCCACATTTGCAGCATCTGCAGTGGCATTGGGAGCGGTGCATTATGGGCAGCTATCCCAGCGTTCAAGTGGCTGCAACGTGCTTTTCAAAAGGGGGGTGGGATGGAGTGTGACAGGGAGTGTGGGGGAGAGAGAGAGAGTGGATTTTTGGAGCCGACGCTGTCAGCATCCTGCCTTGCAAGTTCCGACCCCCTCCCCCCACTCCTCTCTCACTCACTGAAAGCAAACAACAGCTGTTTGGTTTTTTTCCTCACAGACCAGATAAGCAGCCTCCCTGAAACGGACCCCCCCCCCCGCCCGCCACGCTGTTCCTCTCCTCAAGCCCCCTCCCTTCCTCTCTCTTCAAGCAAACACTAGCTGTGGGCAGGGCCGGCTTTATGCCTATTCCACCAATTCCCCCGAATTGGGCCCCACGCCTAAGAGGGCCCTGCGCCCAGTGAGAATCCCTTCCCTGGCTAGAGGTGCCTTTTTAATTTTTACTCACCCGACGGCGCTCCGGGTCTTCAGTGGCACTTCGGCAGCGGGTCCTTCACTCGCTCTGGGTCTTCGGTGGCACTGAAGGACCCGCCGCCGAAGTGCTGCCGAAGACCCAGAGCGAGTGAAGGACCCGCTGCCGAAGTGGCACTGAAGACTCGGAGCACCGCCCGGTGAGTACAAGCCCCACGTGTTTTTTTTACGTGTTGTTGTTGTTGTTTTAAGTCATCCTTTCTGGGGCCCCGTCGAAACTGTTCGAATTGGGCCCCGCACTTCCTAAAGCCGGCCCTGGCTGTGGGTGTTCCAAAGGGAGCCCCCTGCCTGCCTCTGCTCATTCACAGCAAACACTAGCTGTGTATGTTTTTTTGATAAGCAGCTTCGGGAAAGAGAGTTATCTTTACTTAAAAGGATTATGAGAATCTTCCGGAGGTCAGTTACAGCATACTAAGATTATTCCCTGTTTACACTGGCACCCCAGCGCTGCAGCACCAGCGCTGTTCTCTTTATTCCTCTCGTCGAGGTGGAGTGCATGCAGCACTGTAGCCAGGGAGATACAGCACTGTATGTGCCTTGCCAGTGTGGACGGGGAGTGAGTTACAGCGCTGTAAAGCCACCACCAGCGCTGTAACTCTCCAGTGTAGCCAAGGCCAAAGTCTGCAGGAGTAGAAAGTATACTGATAATGGTAACAGCTCACTAACATTTTGTAATTGTTATATTTAGCCATACTGCAGCTCGAAATCGCTTTTACTTTGCCATGCTGTTGGGACTGTCAAATTTAGTGTCTTGTTCAGCAAGTTGAGAGGAGGAGCAGTGTAATGGTTATAGTGCTAACTTGAGACTTCAGAAATCTGGATTCAATTCCCTGGTCAGCTGCAGTCTTCCTATGTGACCGAGGGCAAGTCCCTCTAATCTCTGTAAGCCTCAGTTCCCCATCGGTACCTTAGAAAGTTGTTATGAGGATAAAGACATTGAATATTGTGACTTGTGAGGCACTCACGTGTTACAGTAGTGGGGGCCCATGTAAGATAGAAATATGTGTCGTAAAAATGTTAGGTGTAGTTTTGTCTGCCACTCATAATGTAAGATCATTATACTCTGGCTATTTGCAAATATTATTATATGAAAGAAATGGCTTACTGGCGGGGATATCCCTTTTTTTTTTTTTTTAATTGCTACTTATCTTTTAAGAGCTTTCAGGATTTTGAGAGATACTGCTAAGATATCTATCTATATATAATGCATGTTTACAGTTCTTTCACTCTAAAATATCACTTTGAATGTATGTGGAAGAATTGGGTATATTTTTCCTATTCCTATGGAATATTTTATTAAAAGTAAGGGTTATATTTGTAGAGTACAAGGAAGATAGAGGGTGGCAGTACTATTGTCCAAAGTCCACATGAAGGGGGAAGTATGGAAAATTCTGAAAAATTAATTATCAAGAACATTCTGGTACAAACATAGCTTGTTCAAAATTCTTACCTTCCCCTTTTTTAAAACTTTACTTGATTTCCCTGCACTGTAAATTGATATGGCTTACAGTGAAGGATTGTAGCATAGATGCAAAATTTTATACACAAATGAGTGATAAATTTAAGCTATTGGTGCTTTCAGTTTCTACAAATTTCTGCTCTTTTCTGCCACAACTTATTTCTGAATATTTTTGTATTATACTAGCACATCTAGATTCAGAAGTGTTACTCAATGATTTTTTTAATTGTGATGTACTTAATAAAAAAGTATATCTATCACAGTCTGTATATCTTAAAACAACTTTTAAAAATCTATTTAAAATGTATATATTTTGAAATATACATTTTATGTTTCAATGCATACAATATAGTAAGGTATTGTCTCCAACTTATGTTAAACATACTAATATATATTTTTGAATGTATAATTAAAATACTGTAAATATCTTAAATGACCACACTAATGCAACATAAAGATTGGAAAATATAAATATGTACTTCAGGGAATGGTTCCCTGAATGATCAGTCACTGCACAGCTCCTAATCATAGGTTCTGGAACTGGGGGTGCTGGCTTGAAGTGATTTCCATTATATACATGGTTTACTCTTTGGTTCAATGGCTCTTAGCACCCCAATATAAAAATTGTTCCAGAACCCTTGCTCCTAATTGCTGAACTGACTGTGATGGTCTGTTCTGATGGAGCAGTTGAGCATACTGCCTCCCAGGGATGCAGAGCCTGAGCAGGTCTTCTCCTGCAGTTGATCCTCCTAGCTGTCATGTTGCCAGGCAATAAAAGTGAGAGCCAGGAGACTCTTTTCTGGACTCTCAGCCCTGGTCTACACTACGAGTTCATGTCGAATTTAGCAGCATTAGATCGGTTTAACCCTGCACCGTCCACACGACGAAGCCATTTTTTGTCGACTTAAAGGGCTCTTAAAATTGATTTCTGTACTCCTCCCCGACAAGGGGATTAGCGCTGAAATCGACATTGCCTGGTCGAATTTGGGGTAGTGTGGATACAATTTGATGGTATTGACCTCCGGGAGCTATCCCAGAGTGCTCCATTGTGACCGCTCTGTACAGCACTTTGAACTCAGATGCACTAGCCAGGTACACAGGAAAAGCCCCGGGAACTTGTGAATTTCATTTCCTGTTTGGCCAGCATGGCTAACTCATCAGCACTCAGCAGCACAGGTAACCATGCAGTCCCCTCAAAATTTTTCTACGCTCCCTCTATCATCTCAGTCCCTGAGGTTATCGCAGATGAGAAAGCGAAAAAAATGCACTCGTGATTACATGTTTTCTGAGCTCATGCAGTCCTCCCGCACTGATAGGGCACAGGGTAATGCATGAAGGCATTCAGTGACAGAGGCCGAGAAAGAATTGCTGTGTTTGCTTAATGGCAAAAGTATCATGCCTCGCTAGCGATCCTGCCCGAGCCAGGTCGCTGTGTCACATGCACTCCACGCTGTGTCAGCCTTGAACGAGGGCATGACCGCTTTGTGAGCAGGAAGGCCATAGATATAGACATTGCATTAGGTAGCTTCTGTAGGTAGAGAAAACATTCCTGTGTATTTGGCAAAGTCTGTGGCAAAAAAAGAGAAACCCCATAGTGTAGTGGTTATCACATTCACCTAACACGCGAAATCCCCTTAGTGTAGTGGTAATCACGTTCACCTAACACGCGAAACATTCCGGTTCAAAACCTGGTAGAAACAGGTCACTGTTCCTTTATCTGACTCCTCTCCTGCATTTGTAGTCTTAGAACAGACCGCACTGTGAAATTTTACTTTGAATTATATCATTTATGAGTTAAATACTATGGAAGCTCTCTCTGAGTTATAGTCCTGGGTTCCTTATCCTTTCAGCTTCTTTCATAAATTAACATTTTTGTTAGGGGCGGTGGAAAATTTTCATGAAGCCTTTTATCGGGACTAAATGCTATCTAGGACTCTGAAATAATCTTAACGTGGCCCATAGAGTGCAATCCTTCGTTGTGGATTTGTCATTCCATAAATTGAACTGCTCCTTACTACTGTCCAGGCTTCATTAACCATGGGAGCAAGGGGCAGGCTGGGGTAGGTGTGATCGCACGGTGCTGCCGGCTGGGAGAGCAGCCTGAGGCAGAAGCCTCCAGCTTGCATGATATTCCAGGCAGGACTGAATCTCCATTAGACGAAACTTAAAAAAGAGAATGACCTGGAGTCACTCCCAGTCGGTGCTCTAAGAGGAGGATAGCCATGTCTGTCCAGGCACCTCTGATCGACCTCACCGAGGTCTGCCAGCTGAGGGGGGCTGAGCGGGACCCTGGCTGGCAGGGGCCGGCGGATGAAGCCGCTGCCGGTCTGGGGCTCTGTCCGCCAGCCCCTCTCAGCCCACTGTCAGTCTGGGGTTCCGATCATCCAGGCAGGCAGCGGGCTGAGCGGGTCCAGTGGACGGGACCCCGGAAAAAAGGCATGAAACGATTGTCTGCCATTGCTTTCATGGAAGGAGGGAGGGAGGGGGTCCTGACGACATGTACCCAAAACCACCTGTGACAAAGTTTATGCCCCATCAGGCATTGGGAGCTTAACCCAGAATTCCAATGGGCAGCGGAGACCGCGGGAACTGTGGGATAGCTACCCACAGTGCACTGCTCTGTAAGTTGATGCTAGCCACGGTAGTGAGGACGCACTCCGCTGACTTAATGTGCTTAATGTGGACATACACAATTGACTTTATAAAATCGAATTCTAAAAAAATGACTTCTATAAAATAGACCTAATTTTGTAGTGTAGACATACCGTCAGTGGTCTCCCGCCAGCAGCCAGGCAATGTGGAAGAGGAGGAGAAAGAAGCTAATTGATTCAAATGTAAAGGAGAGGCAAAGAGGGGGACAGAGACAGGAGCTGTGTGAGAGGGACAGGACATGGCAACAGGAGCAGAGGGGGAAAGGGACAGGGGCAGAGGGGTAGAGATTTAAAATTAAGCCTCTCTCACTGTTGGAGCAAAATGATTAAATCAATACAAACCTAATATTCTTTTTTAGGACAGTCTCCTTTTCACAGATAAATTGGTCTGCTTTTCAGCCCCTTCCTAAACTTTCACCAAAACGTTTACAGATAGAAGACAGATTACTGAAATATTGTACTATTATTCATGTAAATGGGACAATTTCTGCTATTGAACTTTTTTTTAAAAGAAAATCATATCTCCAAGTCCATTCACTTCCAGACTGCATTTTCAGCAGCTAAATTTACTTAAGGGATTGCTAAGAGTGTGTACAGGAATTATGACTTTTTAGTCTGGTTTTCCAAAATGCCCGTTCTGATTTTTGTTTGTCATCTTTCTGAAAAACCCAGAAAGTCCACTTTGAACATGTATGGAGCACTAAGCCATTTGCTGGTTAGCATAGGCGCCAACTTCCACTCTGCCCAGTGGGTGCTCGACTCCCATGCCCTCGCCCCACCCCCATTCTACCCCTTCCCCAAAGTCCTCGCTCTATGCCGCCTTTTCCCACCCCAGCCCCACCCCCTTTCCACCCCCTTCTCCCACGTCCCTGTCCCTGCCCCACCTCTTCTCCGCCTCCTCCCCTGAGCATGCCGCTTCCCTGCTCCTCCCCCTCTCTCCCGGAAAATCCTAAGCGCTGCCAAACAGGTGTTAGGTGGCTGGGGGGTGGGAAGCTCTGGGAGGGAGGGGGAGGAGCGGGGCCGCAGCACACTTGGGGCAGGGAGAAGGAGGCGAGGAGTGGGGAGCTTGGCTGCAATTTTTTCCCATGGGTGCTCCAGTCCCAGAGCACCCACGGAGTCGGTGCCTGTGCTGGTTATAGTGCCCTGATGGCACACAGTACCTAGTCAGGCATATTGCACACAAACATTGGAATAAAAGTGTAATTGCATTTTTACAGTTTCAACTGATAATCTTGATATTTCAGTGGATTGCATCTTTCAACTCATTCCAAATGAACATTAGGGAGGGAGCCTGGATTTTTATGCATATTAGTCTGCCTGAATGACTTTCAGCCTCTTGATCAAGACCTCCCCGTGAACAATTGGAGAGCTCCACTGTACACCACATGAATTTCGTTTTTGCAGTTCAAAAACCTGCTATCAGAAGCAAGTCACTCAGAGTGCTCAGGCATAGGCTGTGAGTTGTATGGGCCTGTGGTGCTCGTGCTCCACCAATATTCAGGGACATGGGTCCGGCTCCACCAATGTTTGGGCTTTATATTTGGATGGACTGGGGCCACCGCCCCGGGCCCGCGCTTTGGGGAGCCTGCGCTTCAGGGGGACGTGGGGTCCAGGGCAGCCTGGTGGGTTAGCGGGGGGCCTGGCACCAGCAGCAGAGAGTGACCCAGTCCCAGCCCGCTCCGCCCCACCTCTTCCAGCCCCTGCCCCGCCCCGCCCCCACTCCCCCCCCGGCCCACACCCTGCCTCTTCCCATCCCTGCTCAGGCTGGGGCTGGGGCGCTCTCTGCTGCCTGAAGCATGGGGCCCCCCAAAGCATGGGGCTCAGGGCGGTTGCCCTGGTCCATCGTATGGATGGGACGGCTCTGCTTGGACCCGTTCTGGGCACCACCAAAAATTATACAAACCTGGTGCCCATGTGCTTGGAATCTCCCTGGATAATTCTGAGTGTGTTTTCTACGTTGAGTTCTGGTCTGTGGCTGCTTTAGTATTGTATACAGAGCTCTTCTTTTACACTGCAAAAACAGCAGCCCCTGGGCACCTTTAGTTTACACCTGAGGGTTATAGTTGTAAAGACATTTCCGATCCTCAGCACTGCAGAGTAAAGATTTTTTTGGGGCACACCCCCTTTTTTTTCTAAAATAATATCCTTTCTTGCCTCTCCAAAATAAATGTTTTCTCCTTGCTCATATGATGTCTCAGAATTCTTTCATCATAAACTTTTAGGTGCAAATGAGATGTACATTCTCTGAGCATTTCTTTACAATAGTGCCTGGAAGTCCCCCAAAGTACTGGGGCCCTATTGTGCTAGGCATGATGCATACTCCATACAAAGACGTAGTCCTTGACCTGAAGAACTCAGTCTTGCCTGGAGTAGATATGTTACGTACCTTTTTTAAAATAGGCATTCTTCAGAGCAGAACCACACTTGAAAAGAGTGTATTTTTCAAAAAATATTTTATACCAACTACACACATACATCTTTCAATTGGAAATATAAGGTCAGGATTTTTGGTCCTGTCAAAGTCCCCTTTGCTCCATGGAAGCAGTGCAACCAGCTCCCTCAAACTTGCAACTGAGCCTTTCCCCACACATAGAGAAATCTTTGACTGGTGTAAAACTGGTACAGCTGCTTTAACACAAGATGGAACCATTTTAAATAATAATTTAAATCTTTTGTTGGTTTTGTTTGTTTGGTTGGTTTTAAATAATTGATTTAGATCAAGTTGAGGCTTTGGAAAAACCAAAAATATGGAAAATTAAGGCCCTCACTCTCCAAACCCTTCAGTAGGTACTCATGTGAGTATTCCCCCTTGATTTCAGTGGGACAGCTTGTCCTTAAGTTAAGCAAGTGCATAACTTTGCAGCATCAGGATTAAATTGTATTTTGATTAAAAAACTTTACTATTAATCGCACAAAATCTTTGTCACTTCAAAACAAAATTGTTTCAAAATTAATAAAGAAAAGCTGTTTAAACTTTCAATACATGAACAAAGTTATTGTGAATTTTTTTGTACACACAGGCCAAAATGTTCAAAATAGGATTAGGCTCCTAAAATGTGGTATTTTCAAAAGCACTATGCGATTTAAGAGTACACATCCTATTGACTTCAGGCTGCAAACCCTAATGGAGGAGAACAGCATGGGCAGAACATTTCAGTTTTCTTGACTGGTGGAAGTTCAATATATTGGAAGGTGCTGGTTGCAAATATAATATGGGCTATTTGTTTATCAATTTTATATTTGAGTTTGTGGTGTTCTCACAATAAGAATGTTACAGTATTGGGCCCATAACTTATTTTTTATAGCATAAATGACCATTTTAAGTGTGAAACTTCTTAGTAAAAAAAAAAAATGTAAAATTTGAAATGTTCCTAACAATTAGAAAACTAATTTAAAGAAACAAGTATAAATCATCCACTTCAGCCATTAAAGGCTGTAAGAAAGGAAGAAAGCTAAGAACTAGCTACATGTAAATAAAAGTCTGATTTTAAAAATTGATTTAAATAAAATCTATTTTTAACAAAATAATCATGATTTTTGTCCACCCTAGTTTTACATCGCCGGTTCCCTTGGCCTGTCCAGGTATTAGGGACATGCCAAGAGTGGGAGAAGGGCTACAGGCCAGATCGCACAGCACTGTTATCTGTGTATTACAACAGTGCTTTAAATACTATTTTTTTATAACCTACTATGTACAATAATTTTACAGTGATCTGTTCAACTTCTTTGTAATAGACCATTTAAAGAAACCTTTGGAAAACTATGTGGCTGGTTTACGCAAGGTACGTCTTATTCGTGCAAATAAAAGAGAAGGACTGGTTCGAGCTCGACTTCTGGGAGCTTCTCTTGCGAAAGGGGATGTTTTGACATTTCTTGATTGCCACTGTGAGTGTCATGAAGGGTGGCTTGAACCACTACTGGAAAGGTAAAGTTATACCAATTGTGCATTTTTTTTTTTATTATAAACTTGAGAAAAAAGAGTCATCTGTTAAATTTCCGTGTTTGTAGAGGTAATGAAAATATCGTCATTTACCAATAATTACCACAAGATGATTTCTGAGAGAATGCAAGTATTTGCTATTTGAAATGCAACAGAATGATAAATATTCAGTTTATTTAACAGCAAATTTTGTTTCTCTATAGAACAGATTAATAGCCTAGTGGAATTAGAAGTTCGAAGATCCAATTTCCTTCTTCCTAAAGGATTGAAGGATTGTTGCCAGGAAGAGGGGACAATGTTTTATATGGAACCCTGAACTTTTCACCTAATTTGGTGTTTGTGATTAGAACTGGGTAATGTTTTTTGGCCACAGCTTTTTTTACTGAAAAATGCATATTCGGGTTGACCAAACATATTGCAAATTTGTGTCAATTTTGGCAGCTTATTTCTGTTGGGGGGGGAAAAAGGGGATAAAATTCAGAAATGTCAAAATGGTGAGTTTCAAAATTTCCACCGTAAATGGTGAATCACGGCCACTGGGAGCTGTGGGCGACTGTGCAAATGTAAACAAACTGACGGCCCGCCAATGGATTAGCCTGTCAGGCTGCAGGTTGCCCACCACTGCTATAGACCAAGGGTTAGGGCACTCACTTAGGAAGGACAGACTGGGCTCAAGTCCCTGCTCCAGATCAGGAAATCAAACCTGGGTCTCCCACATCCCAGGTGAGTGCCCTAACCACTAGGCTATAAAGTATAAGGGGGAGCACTACCACTGTGACTTCTCCTCCATTTTGTGAATGCCACTGGCATTGAAGTTGCCTTCTGAATCTAACCCTTTGCTATGAATAGATAAGGCTGTAAGTGTCCAACCTGAAACCATTTTTCCCCCCCGATTGTTTGGCCTGCCAGTGAACCAAAAAATCATTTATTCGCACAGCTCTGTTGGTGACCACACTGTCAGCCTGGTAAGGGACCAAGGAACAGTTCTAGAGATAGTCAGTTCTAGACAGAGGTTCACTATTTCAGTGCAAGATACACATAAAGCAAGTTGGAAATAAGGGCAAAGAAGAACTTGCCTTTCAAGTTTTCTTTCCATATTCATATGGAATAAAGAGGACTGGGTCAGGCACTATGCAAAAGAGTTTTCAAAGGGAAAGAATTAAGATTGTGTGTACACACACTATAATTTGAGTCCTGTATACTCAGCGATGCTTTGATTTACAGCTGTCATTTGACACATATGCCATCTCCATCACAGAATGATGCAGAATCCAAGCCTTCATTTAACAGAACAAATCACGGAATACTCCATCTACATTACATTAAAACATTTGTAATACTATTTCAGCTGCATCCATATACTACACATCTACTAAATACACTTGTATATTTTTCCTAGTTTGAATGGAGCCATAGATATTCCCACAGCAGAGTTTAGCTTCTCTCGGGCTCTGTAAACGATGCCTTATCTTTTTTCTTCTTTCTGCTCTCAAAGCCACATCCAGACCCCTTCTAATGCCAGAGCTACACTTGCAAATATTTACAATGCCTACAACAGACTTTACGAAGATTGTATTGCAGATAGGAGACTATATTCAATTCTTCCCAAAGGCACCAGCTCTTGCTGAGGCTAAAGGACATGATCCAAACCCATTTAAAGTCAATAGAAAGACTCCCATTGAGTATAATGGACTTTGAAGAAGAGGCCAAAAAGTACAACTTTACAAAAAACACAAGTGAGATTTCCAAAACTGCCTTGCCCTAATGGGTTTAGGAGCATGCATCACATTGACTTTCAATAGAAACATGCTCCTAACTTCCTTAGGCATGTTTGACAGCTTCTTCCAAACTCACTGATTTTTTTTAATTGACCTGTTACAAACAACCTGTCTGATTTGTTTCCCCTAAATTTTAACCTCTGGGACAGGACCATGTATGGTAAATTCCAGACATATTAGATTAATTGTACCAGATTAAATGGAAAACAGCAGGGAAAGGTGATTAAAATAATCAGGATTTTAATATCAAGTGATTGAAGAAACAACCTTACATATGAAGAGGCAGTCTGTAAGTAGTTTAGGTAAGCCAGAAGATGGCAGTCTTAGGAAGGACTTTGGATGAATAGTCTGATTTTCTTTACTGAAAATGTAGTGAATTGCCTTCCATACAACTCTATACAAATCAGCCTAATCAGGTGATCTCAGAATCTGGATCCCTTTTGTTGAGGATGGAACATAAGTTAACTGTGTTTCTTACTTGTGTACTGAATATACTTTGGGTGATCTGGTTCAGTCTTAATTTGCAGAAAAAGCAGATTTTTTGTGTGCTTGTTTATCTGCTTTCTTTTGTAATTACACCTGTGTGGCAATTACTTTTTTTTTTTTTTTAAATATACAGCAAAATATTTCTATGATTGGATGGAAAAATGTCCAATGTTTCTTCAAGTTATGTGTGGATCCCACTGTAAGTGCACATGCACCTCATCATGTACATGAAAATAGAGCTGTTTTGAATAGCAGTGTCCATCAGGGCTGTGTATGCATCCTGTGTATGCATCCTCATACTCCCATATGAGCATGTGCCCATATAAAGGGCTGGGTGGCTTCATCCCTCTCCTGTTCTGCCTGCTAGTTCTTCACTCAGGCTAAACTTCAAAACTTTCTAAAGTTTTTGAAGCTATTCTGATCTACTGTATTTGACCACCATGAACTGATGCAACCCATTAAGACTCAAGTCTATTATTCAGACTCTGCCTCCCATACACACATCTTTGTACAGGGCTCCTTCTCGTGGCAGACTCAAAACCTGCGGGCTTCCAATCCTGTGCATCCAGCAATGGACTAATCCCTCTGAAGGATGGGCACAGTAGGTGTCTCTCTGCCTGGGGGAATTGCACATTCAGAGAAAATGCTTGGTGTGCTTGTCTTCCTCTGCTAGAATGCGTAAGACACGAAACGCAAGGCTTAATTGCCATCTGCTGGAACAGTCCATGAAGGTCTCCTCAGACCCTAAGGAAACGAGCTCTGGAATCCTGCTGGTGGACGAGCCAGCATGATCCAGCACTGCACTGAGCAAGCAGGTGAAGCCTAACACTAGCATGGAGAAGATGGTGCTGAGGAAAGATCCAGCAGGTCTCAGCAGCAGCTGAAGTCAGGTACTGAGAGGGCCACTCCAAACATGGAGGCAGAAGCTCAAGAAGGAGTGCAGTGTCCTCCCATAAGGACAAACACCGCTAAGTCTCCAGAGAGGAATCCACCAAGCCATGCAGGGTGTCAAGGCCTGGGGAGAAGCAACAACCTACAATGCAGCAACTCCTTCAGCACCAACCCCAGCTCCAGTGATGCACCCCTTAGCTTTGATCCTGGCCTGAGGAAATGGGACACGTTGAAAGACCAAACTGTCTCATCTCAGAGAATAAAAATCTGCTATAATGGTCAGGCTCTCTCACTGAACGTCAAGGCACTCTCCTTTAGGAATGTGCCAGCCAGAACGGTGTTAGACTTGCTGGAGCCCAGGGCAGAAGCTAAGGAGTGAGCCCCCACCCTGCCTCCTTTACCTGCTCACACATTGGATTTCTGCAACATTTCTGAAGCCCAGGCCCTGCTGTATGGGGCCGCCTGTGGTGTGTGGCCCTGGGCAATTGCCCTGCTTGCTATACCCCTAATGCCGGCCCTTTGTGCCAGTCTCTGAGATATGCAAGGCAGCTAAGTGAAGCAGCCCACTAAGTTTTGTTAGACATTCTGTGCTTGACATGGCAGCCAGGTTGGATGCCAAATTCAGGAGAGCAGCGCTTCAGTCACTTCTTGACAGATACAGCTGAAATGCCTCACTTCCACAGTTCAGGGAGGATACAGCTTGTCTGTCACCTATAGAGGGATTGTCCACACTAGGAGACACAGGGCCCAAGTGCAGCCCTGATGGACACGGCTAGCAAAAAAACTCTGGTCTTGTGTGCATGAGGTACACATGCACCTACAGCGGGATCCACACTCACTACAATATCTCGAAGAAGCACACCTACTGTAAGTAACTGTTCGTTACTTGTATCCCAATATATGTAAAATGGGGGTAAAAACTTTACTTTTGTATTAATAAACCCTTTCTTTAGTCCTGCCATTTCTAGTTTCTGCTAGTGTCAACAAAAATATATTTTTTTTCTTTCTTAAAATAATTTAGAATTGGGGAAGATGAGTCAGCAGTTGTGTGTCCTGTGATCGATGTGATTGACTGGAATACATTCGAGTACTTGGGAAATGCTGGGGAACCACAGATTGGAGGGTTTGACTGGAGACTCGTCTTCACTTGGCATGTTATCCCAGAGAGGGAGCGAAAACGAAGACAGTCCAAAACTGATGTAATCAGGTGAGTATTATTTTGCTGTATCTTCATTTTAAATGTCAAATTTTATAAAATTTACAAATTTTAACTTCAGCTGAAGAGAAATAAAAGAATTTGTATAACTGAGCACTTAGCATTCAGCACTGAAACTGAAAGTACAGAGTTTTAAAAAAATTGTTCTTTTTTTAATGTAGTTCCAGTCATCATGCTTTTGGCAAAATTTTGCTTTTAAAAAAGAAATCTGCATTACTTTTGCTATGTAAATTGTCATGAATGCATTTACTTTGGGGCTTAATCCATTGAAGTCTGAGAATTTTGTCATTGACTTCAGTGGGAGCAAGATTAAGCCCCTATTTTGTTGAAGGCAAGAGGCATGTGTTTTCATTCATTTCAAAGCAACTTGTACCTGTGGTGACACTAAAATATACCTTGGTTTATCTTATTATATTTACTTCCGCAGAATTTTTTTCGCAAGTCCATTCTTAATGCATTTCAGAAACTCTGTTCCAATACAATTTTATTAGCAAATAAAGCTTAAGTGTTATATCACTAGGATACTTATCTGATGTGTATTGTTACTTTGTAACTAGAGAACAATTAAGAAAATAGTAGATGTATGTGTAGATTCCTCCCCCCCATCCCCATACCTAATCCAGAATTATTTTTCTCTTGCATAGGTCTCCAACTATGGCTGGTGGATTGTTTGCTGTCAGCAAGAAATATTTTGACTATCTTGGCTCCTATGACACAGGAATGGAAGTATGGGGAGGAGAAAACCTTGAATTCTCATTTAGGGTAAGTGACACAATCAGCAATTTTGTTGGAGGATAAAAATTGGCTTTATCTTACATTTGCTTCTTTACATCTTCTGCACAGGGAGGGAGGTTTAACATAGAGCTGTGTAAAAGTGACAGTGTTTGCACAGAGATTTCCAAGTTTGTTTCCATCATTCTCATGCTCCAGAAATTATACTTACCCCCACAGTGTTCATTTTGGAAGCAAAATGTGCAGAAATGTACTTTTATTCAGAATTTCAGCATGAAATTTTGAGAAGTGGGCTGATGGCAATCTTTGAAATTTGCCTTTGGTGGACTGTGAAGTAAGGAGAGAGGATGGGAGGAAAGAGAGAAGTTTATAGCTATACAGTAACTCCTCACTTAACGTTGTAGGTATGTTCCTGAGAAATGCAACTTTAAGTGAAACAATGTTAAATGAATCCAATTGTTCCATAAGATTTAATGTAAATGCAGGAGGTTAGGTTCCAAGGAAATATTTTGGGGCAGACAAAAGGTATTATACTGTCTACTGTACTGTACTGTGGTTGGGAAGTTCCCTTGGCTTACCCGACACAGGCATAGCCCGCTGCAGGCAAGGACGCTAGGAAGCACCTTTGCAGCAGCTGCAGCTTCATTTAACATTGTCCCACTTAACATTGTTTCAGTGTTATGTCCCTGCTCAATTAGGGAACATGCTCGTTTAAAGTTGTGCAATGTTCCCTTATAACGTCGTTTGGCTGCCTATTGTAAGATTCTGTGGAAGAGCAGCGACTTTACAAGAGAGCATTGCACAAGTTCTGCTTCTCCACCTCCTCCCCCTCCCTCCCAGCGCTTCTGTTTGGCGGCACTTAGGACTTTCTGGGAGGAAGGGGTAGGAGCAGGGAAGCGCTGCATCTCTACTCCTCCCCCTCCCTCCCAGAAAGTTCTAAGCACCGCCAAACAGAAGCGCTGGGGAGGAGGCGGAGAAGCGAACTTGTGCAATGCTCTCTTGTAAAGTCGCTGCTCTTCCGCAGAATCTTACAAGGAGGCAGCCAAATGACGTTATAAGGGAGCATTGCACAACTTTAAACGAGCATGTTCCCTAATTGAGCAGGGACGTAACGTTGAAACAACATTAAGTGGGACAACGTTAAATGAGGAGTTACTGTATTGACCCATACCTGGAACTTCTATAGTGGTTGGAGTGAGAGGGAGAGTGGGAGGAGAGAAAGATACAGCAGCTACTGATAGAGCAGAGGCCAGACTGTGCTCCTTCAATGCTTTACCCAGTTTGACTTTAGGAATAGATTGGGGGCAACAACAGCAAACCCCTTGCGAAGTTGGTGAAAAGGGATGATCTACATCCCTCCACAGCAATAAGTTGAGACGACTGACAAGAGGGCTCACTTAAAGAGCCCCCACAAAGCAGTGTACTATGCAACAGGATGATGGTTGTGCAGTTCAAAGGGAGAACTGCCATGCATCAACGTAGTAGCAGCTTATGGGTGAGTGGGTCTGGCTAGTTTCTCCAGGGATAGCACTCGGAGAACAATCAAGGTAGATGGTTATGCTAGAATGGGAAGGGTTCTTGGCACAGAAGGAGGGAGGAGATACAGGCCAACACATTTTGATGGCAAAAGGGCTTCTTGTCCTCTACTTTTTTGGTGATTACTGGTACTGCTGCAGTTTTCCAGGTGAGCACAGGCTGCTCATGCTTTGCCCTGTGTGGTCCTCCTTTTGCTAGAGATGCAGTGTTAAGTTGTAGCCCAACTTAAGGTAGCCTTATCAGCTTGTGTGGGCTTCAGAACTGGGTACTTGGGAGTTTATTGTTTTTGCTCATCACCAGAAAAGACTTTTGACAATATTGATATCTCTGTGGTAAATCACTCTTTTTTGTTGCATAGCTTGTCTTAGAATTGATTACTCATGGGTTAATGCCCTCCATCTGTGGAATCTGGAGATGGTCCATTATTGTTGCTGGAACCTCCAGGACTAAGTTCCACCCTTCAATTTAGGCCACCAGGTATTCTGCTTCTGGCAGTGGAACAAGTTCATGGTTCAGTTTGTCCTGTTTTGTTTTAAAACCTTTTTATTTTTATTCATTTTTGTGCAGTGGTGACTTACAATCTTCCTCTTCGGTTTCCTCCTCCTCGGGATTAGGTTTCAACCACCTTGTCACTGCAGCGCCCTCCTGCCAGCCTCTTCTGTCCCCACTCAGACATGGCTGAGCTGTCCTGCAAACACATGGCTTACATCTAATGTGAGGCAGCACTTACAGGCTCTGCAGCAAGAGAAATATGCCCTGCGTGTTCCCAGGGCCAGGGACTCGGAGTCAGACTGGCATGTCAGGTCCCTGCCCTGCCAAGTCATGACCTCAAAGCACAAAAGCTCACTTGGGGTTTCTGAGCTTTGGGAAGAGAACCTAAGGGCAAGGGGAAAGCTATCTGGCCAGCTTAGTGGGCAAGTCCTACAAAAGAGCTGGGCTGGAGGCGGAAAAACCCTGAAAGGATCCAGATACTGAAGAAGGTCCTCTGCTCCTTGGGGAAAGCTCCCAGCTCCCCTTCCTCCCACTACAAATTGGAGGAGTTTCATTATACTCAGGATAAGTGCTGCAAACCCTGGAGATTCCCAAAAGGCAAAAAGCAAGTGGGGTGATAATCAGGGGTTTAACCCCCTCTCCTTTACCTTCTCCCACTGATAGTGTGTTTGCTGGGGCTCTTCTCCTAAACAGATGCCATCTCGCAAGGCTCTGTACCATGCTCACCGCCCCCTATCCCCTTGCAGCATATCTGGGCATGTGCAAAAGACTATCCCTCCTGTGCAACCTTCCCTCAGGAATTGGGCCTGGCTGGCTCCCAGCCCAGGGACCCTTGCTCTGCCAGGGACGGGGCTAAGAGTCAGGCAGCAGTGGAATGGGATTTGTGCCTTGTGATCATCAGCCAGCCCTCGTTCTGCCAGGGACAGAGGCCTCCCTTTCTTCACCTCTTCCCTGCTCCAAGGCTGGCTCCACACACAGGCCTTCGGAGCACTAAGCAGTCTATGCCCAGATGCAGGCACTTGCCAATTTCACTCTCCGCAAAGCTGCATCATAGGATTACAGGGAGGTAAGTGAGAATTCCCTTCTCATGATCAGATGATCCTGACTGAGGAAAGCCCTGAGTGGTACTAGGTTGCTCCTACAGCACTTACCAGGGTGCTAGCCACCCTGGGGGAGCAGGTAGACAGCCTTTCAGCTCCCATGGACATTTTCACAACTGAGGTATGTGTACCAGTACCCTCCTCTGTTATGTTGTTCCCAGGCCAGAGTGAACATTGTACTACCTTCCCCCTGTAAACAGTCAGGAGAAGAAATACTACACGTGCATCACAAAAAATAAAAAAAACACCTGCTGGAATTTTCCAGGACAGTACAGCAGTGTCTTGCAAGTAACCCATTAATATTAATAAAACATCTTCCCTTTCAAGCTTTATTAGATACATGGTTTACCATTGATGCCTCCTTTGAGGGCATCATAAGACCCAAATGGGGACATCTGATTTAAACCAAATGTTAAACCAGGAATAGGCAGCCTATGGCATGCATGCCGAAGGTAGCATGCGAGGTGATTTTTAGTGGCACTCACACTGCCTGGGTCCTAGCCACCAGTCCAGCGGGCTCTGCATTTTAATTTAATTTTAAATGAAGCTTCTTAAACATTTTAAAAACCTTATTTACTTTACATACAACAATAGTTTAGTTATATATTATAGACTTATAGAAAGAGACCTTCTAAACACGTTAAAATGTATTACTGGCACACAAAACCTTAAATTAGAGTGAATAAATGAAGACTCAGCACACCACTTCTGAAAGGTTGCCGACCTCTGTGTTTAAACTAACACATTTGTATATAAACAAAGAAATTTCATACATTTTGGGAGTCTAAAGGTGCAGCAGTAGCTGTACCAGTGAAAGACATAATCACAGCACCTGAAGGGGACTTTCTTCCAAAAAAACTCATAGACTTTAGAGGTGGCACACAGCACAGCAATTTCAAAGTCTCAGCAATAGCCTTTCAAACCAAAGGATTTTCATGTATTTAGTAAGGAAAGCCTACTGTGCGGCAAATAAGTGGCTCATTTTCTAAAGGAGTGATCCTTGCTTGGATTGGGACATCTTGGGTTCTGTCTTGGTCAAGGTATGATTTGTGACAAGCAATGGTTCTAACTTGGCGGTTGCAAGGAAGCCATGTTATATCCACAAATAGCCATTGTTCATTCTAAATGTATATCTTGTGCAAATTTGCAGGTGAAGAGCTATTGGGGGGGGGGGGGGGCGGAATCAGAGAAACTAGTAGCTGAGCTTGAAAAGAGGCCTCAGCCCTCACTGTCGAAGCCACCATAGCAATCTGTTGTTGGCTACAAACAACAGCGGTATCCAAGAAGGGATTGTTACCCTCGCAGAGGGGAAAATCTGGAGCAGAAACTTACAAAGCAACCTAGAAAAACTGTCTTCCAAACCACCAAAATCCTCATTATGGAAAGACAAAGATCATTTGTGTACAAGAGTTCACATTTCCTGTACAAGATTCTTCCTTCTGATCCACCCTCATAACCTAGATCCATAAGTGGCTGGTTGTAGTCACAGCAAGGCACAGGTTGCATGTTATGCACCTATACCCATGCACTGACAACATGCCAGTCAGTACTGTGCCCAGAGAAACAGACCCATTCCGAAATGAACAGCTGCTGGAAAGGATTCATAGCCACCAGTTCTTCAAAATCCAGAGGCGCTTTTGATCACAATGCAGAGAATTGCTCATCCGGAGCTCAAAACAGACATGGCTCTGGCTGTAATTTTACCACAATGATCAAGATATGCAAAGATCCAAAATTTCATTGCAACAAACATTTCCTGCGGGATCCTTAGTAGCCAATTATCTCCAATGATTAGGATTCCTAGTGCCATGCATCAGCTTCAGCCCCTGGATTTCTCAAAATGCACCTGCAAAAATTATTTCTGAGGAATAGAATCATGCACTTGATGCAATGTAAAATTAGGTGTCATCCTCACATCACAGCTGAATGCCTCTTTGTGGGGAGGTAAGGTAAGTACATACAACATGCTGAAAGCCAACCCAACTTTCACTCTAGACCTTTGCATGCTCTCTATGGCAGCAAGCATACTTGGAAAACAAATTTCCAAAATCTCATAGTATACGTCCTTTTAGTTTTTCAACACCTCTATCAGGGTGTGTCTTTAAAAACAAAAAGGAGAAAACGCCACAAACATAGCCATAGGGGGTCAGGTTCTGTCCGTAACAGTGACTAGTACCAACTATATGGTGTAAAAAACCATACAGTGAGCAATTATGGTAGTTGCAGAGGAAGTCTCCAACTTCCTGGTTGAGATTGGCTTATGATTGGGGCATGAGTGTTGATATCCTTTCTGAAACCAGAAAGTAAACAAAGGTCAAAGCTTCTCCATGCCAATGGAAATAGTTCCTGAGTAAAGAAGAATCTGCTACTTTCAAGATATGTAAAGGATATGGCAAAGAGGAAAAGGGAGAGTAGTAGTTTTCCTCCTAGTCCTCCACTGGCCCAGAAGGAACTTTGCACTTGCTAGATAGTCAAGGACTCCACATTGTACCTGCCGAAAACACCAGAGCTCTTGAAGCAGAGATTCCTTCATTCAGACTGTGAACACCTAGAACTAACCGCCTGGGTATCAGAAGAGAAGTGTAGTTCAGCATGGATCCTCCATTCTCCCTTGGAAATTCTGGAATAGGCTTCCAAGGCAGGGATATAGAATCTCCATCACTGGAGGCTTTTAAGAACAAGTTGGGCAAACACCTGTCAGGGATGGTCTAAGTTTACATGGTCCTGCCTCAGGGCAGGAGGCTGGACTTGATGACCTCTTGAGGTCCTTCCAACCTTACATTTCTATGATTCTGTGACTAACTTCTGATACAGGTTGGTATCCTGGTTGAGTTCTGTCTGGATATTTCACTCATTGATCTAGTCAAAATAACATTTCTAGTGTGAGGGGAAACAAAGCTCTTTGGGGGCAGCAGCTGCATCGGTTCAATACGCAGCCTAATAGGGCCCTAACCTCTCGTAGCTTATTGTAATACAAATATTATAATAATCCCAAAGCTCTGGTGATCTCAGCTACACTAGTGTTTTTCCAGGAGGTTTGGTTTGCGTCCTATAACCAGGCACCTTAGAAACATGAATACCAGCCATAGTGGCATTTTATAGCCAGGCACATCAGAACTTCTATTTGAGTATCAGATGCCAAGTTTAACAACAGTGACAAATTAGACAAGCATGTGGCTGGTCTTTCTAGTGCCCATTACCTCTGGAAGGCAAGTTTTAGAATTTGTTCCCACATCCTACAAGAACCACACTGCCTTGAGGAAAGGGTTATTCTTATAGCTCCAGAAATCTCTCTCTTCAAAGTATGTTCCTCTTTTTCACAATTCCTGGGAAACAATTCTCCCATCACTATGTTCTAACCCCTTGAAGGTTGTGGCATAAATGGCCTAGAGCTCTAAAGATATATTTCAAGCATATGGAGTACATACACCAGTTGTACCCTGTTCATCTTATTCTCTCCCAAATGCCAAGGCCAACGGCCTCTAGGTTGCTGTAGGCAAGATGTAAAAATTCTGCACCAGTTGCCATGCTAGACATCTGGGAAACAATTCACAGCAGTCCCCTTAGGCACTGAGGGAAAAGTGTATGAGTCTCCTCTGTAGAAGATTTGCAAAGTAAGTTTCCATTCCTCTGCAGAGGCGTTCTTTAGTAAGAAGGGGCTACTGGATTGGTTCCCACACTGGATTGGTTCCCACACAATTCCTTATTTTATAATACTCTTGTTTTATATGGGGAGAACTTCCATTCCTGCCAGTTACTGTACTATGATGATTAAACTCTTCTTATCCTTTCCCTCCCTATGTCAGGTATTTACCGATCGCTACATCCCATGAGTAATGAATGAGAAGAGAAGCTGTGTAGCCAAATGAGAATTTTCATACCAGATAATTTTATTTTATTTCTGTCAGCACCTTCTCTCCAAATTTAACCCAACCTGGTAGTCTGGTAAATGAGCAGAATATAAATTGAAAATTTTCTCTAAAGGGAGGCTTAGACATATATTGGCTTAAAGTTAATTTAATACATTATACCAAGTTGCCTTACCACTAAGGTAAGGCTGGAGTGTTTCTACAGCTGGCCCAATTTGAGGGTGGAGCTTAGTCCTGAGGCCTCCAGTTGCAACAATATTGGATCACCTCCAAATTCCATAGCTGGTGGGGGCATTAACCCTTTCATAATGAATTCAGAGAGATCCTCTGAGAGAGAAGGAAAAAGGAGCAAGTAAGAAATGTATTATTTTTTCCCCTCTTACCCTCTGACAGTGGATTTAAGTAATAGACAGTTTTATGGTGACATCTACTGAAGCAAGGAGGCAGAGAGTTCTGTAAGTCTGCTGAGGACTGGAGTGTCTTTCTACAGTTTTCTTTGCCTCCTAACTTTGGAAAAAAGGAATTTTCACTATTGCTCTCTCCTTCTGCCTGTTTCTGTAGTGCAGGGACCAAGAGGACAGGACAAGAATGAAGAAGGGGATTAAAAAGAAAAGGACAGAAGAAGTCTGATGGGCTTTGATTGAACGGAGAGGATGGAAGGCAATCTTCCAAACCCTGTGGCCAAGCACCCCACCTTCTCAGTCAGGGCCAGCCATTGTCTGATGTCACGACTCCTTCCTCTGCATAAAGGTGGAGTGAGGAATGGGTCATCTGCAGGCAGAAATTGCATTGTTCACATGGGGAATACAAGAGTTCTCCAGCTCGATGGTTAGAATTGCATGAGGGCAGGGAAACACCAGAGGGCCCTGTGCCAAGTTGTACCTCGAGGGAGCCCCTTTTGAATGAGGTTGGGTGCCTCTCTCATCCCAAGGTATCCTTTCCTGGATATTGGCATTACTGTAGAGCCAGTTTGGAGTTTGAGGTGTGGTCCTCTGGCTGTTTGTCTGAGGGAGGATGTCCCCTTCTGGGAAGGTATAAAGCATTTCAAACAAAAATAGCCCTGAACCCCATAAAATGGTCCAGGCTCACCCTGTGGTTTCCTGCAAGACAAAAGATAAGTAGTCTCTGCAAAGGGGGCCTGGACTCCTAATTCCATGTGTCCAAAGGACCCAAGCTGAGCTACCTGAAGTTCCTAAAAGGGAAAACAAAACAAAGATGGTCCATCTACTCTTCCGCATTTTTCCTGATAAGCAGCCCCTGCTCCATGGGGCCTGGGAGCTCTGTGTTCTAGCTCTGCTCACCTCAGAGTGCCACCCTGGACTGGACTTGGATCCTCCCTTTTAAGGACCCACTGCTCTCCAGGTGCAACAGGCCTCACAGATGCACCAGGTTGAGGCTGATTGTGTCCAAAGAATGTCTTTAACATCTTCTTGACTGGAGTGCAGGAATCTGCCCACCACAGTCTCCAACAGGCCGAATCTGGAGCAGCAGAAATTCCTGCAGGACCTGAAAGAACAGGAGCAGAAAGGGGATCTCCCAGGGTGGGGCACAGAAGGCAGCTGGGGACAGAAGAAATACCCCTCAGAGAAGGATTTACCAGAATTGGGAGCAGAAGGAGACCTCCAGTTCTGGAGCTCATGGCTCTATAGAGGCAGAGAAAGGTAAAGAGGAGAGCAGGGCTGCAAGCTTGGACCCCCAACTCCTATGCCCTCTTTTGTTATACTTCACATGGAGTTGGAGCCAGGGAACAGGAATGCTGCTTTACTCTGCTTTCCCTGCTGCTTGAGGTGCTGAGGAAGGTCAGGCAGAATAAAGCAATTGTGATTTTGCTCTCTCTGTGGCTGCTCCTAGGTTTTCAGGCCTGAAAATCTAAAAATGAGTCCTTTTATGGCTGCTTCCAAGATCATCTTGGGGATTGGTATTTTGCATTGTTTCAGGGTGGCTGTGTATGAGTTCAGCAGATCAATTTCCTTAGAGAAGGTTTCTCCACTGAGTTGACAGACTGGTGAACAGCAGAAAATTTTCTGCCTTTTGTACTTTTGTATATGGAAGATATTGTGGCCTGATGTGGCACCCTAAGCAATACTCCCCTGTCTTGCTCATGCCAGAATGTCTTGGGATTAAAAAAGGAACTCAAAGAACAGTTAAGATTTTCATCAAGTGATTCATCAGTAGGACTTGACCCTCATTTTGCATGTTCTGATGGGGAACCCCTATCAAGCTTTAGGGAAGATTCCTTTGATTTCTTTCCTTTCAGAGGGCTGTCCTTATTGCAGCACCTTCAGCCAGATGAGTGAGTGAAATGAGTGCCCATCATCTCTCCTCCATATCTCCAAAGGGTTTTGGAAAGAGTTTTTTCACTGTTCTCTAGAACTCATTGCCATGGTGAATAGTGAATTCCACCCGAACAAACCCATTGTTCTTCTCATCTCTGTCCAAACAGAATACACTTTCTAGGTCAAGAAAATCTGCCTGTGTTGGATGTTAAGACTTGAGAACATGTCTGTCTGTCTTTCTCATGCTTAAATTTTCTAAACTGAAGAAATTATTTCTTTGGTTTTGGGAGTTGCACCAAGGGCAAGGGTCCAGCTAAAGACAACATTGCTAGGTGGGACTGAGGCTGCATTGTGAGTGTAGAATCATGTTGATAAGTCTTGTGCAGAGCTTGACAGATGCCATTTGGCTAGAGAAATCTCCACTTCATAGTCTGTGAGCACTGAGGCATAAGTTTCCAAGGTGTGTAAGGCAAGGACCTGTTATCTCCTTACTCCTTTTACATGTCATTATCAACTGGACCTCTCCGCTCTCTGGAAGCCTCCTTTGGCAACAGGGTTTTGCTAGTGGCACTAAAAAGTAAACTCACCTCCTGGTGTTAGTACTTGCTATATCTGCTCTCTGTCCCTTAATGCACTGTCATAGGATGGGAGAAAAGAGATATTTGAGAAGGTAAAATTACTTATAGGTAATTTTGTTCATCATAGTCTCATTTTCTCCTGAATTCCACCTTCCATCTTGCTGTGTGGTATGCCACTGTGTGCTTGTTTTATTATTTATCTAGCATACTGTTTCTCCCACTGGAGGGAAGAGTCTAGCTGAGGCGTATATCATCAAGGACCAGGTTTCAGAATGCTTTACCTCTCTGCTTCCCAATAGGTGGCATCATAACATTGCCTATCCCTTAATCCACTAGTAAAAAATGGGAGAAGAGACAACAACAAACAGATTAGCCAGAAAGTGATTTTCCTGTCTCCTTTGTTTAATATATTTGATAGTTTCCCTGATAATATGAAAATCTATTTTTTAAATAAAAAATATTTACCATATACATGCGGTTTTTTTACATATGGGCAAAGTGAAGGGAAAAAGTCTGTCATTCCATTGTTTTTAGTGGAAAAATTCCTGTGCTTTCTAACCGAAAGCCTTGTGCTAACAAGAACTAGAACACACACATACATATATGCAAGCACATACCATATTATAGTGAAAATTTTCAGCTGAAACATTTAGTATACAAAATTATTTCTCAAATTCATGTCAGTTTCACTGAATTGTACATGTCATGGGAAAAAGCAAACAAAATTCAGAAAGTTGAAGTGGTTTGTTTTGATATGTTCTGATTTTTTTTATTCAAAATGACTTTTTGTTTTTCTAATAATGTCCTTCCTTTTTATTTAAAAAATCATAAAATACTCCACCCTCAATCAAAAATTATAGTTCAGGTTACATAAAGCATTTTGTTTAACCAAAATTTGTCTTTTAAAAATTTTCAGAAATGCCTACAAACCAAAAAATCAGTGTTCCCAGCTCTACATTAGCTATACATTATGTATTAAGTACTCTTATGTTCTACTGGATGGATGTGGTTTGGTGGGAAAGGAGTTCTACCCATTAATACCACATTTACCATTTAGTATCTGGGGTTTTTTTATGCTGAATTCTTTACTTAGTTTTTACAGCTGTTCATTTTGTATCTCAGTTTATATAGAGATCATAATATATCTTCAGTATTAAAAAAAAAATCTGGCAGTGTAATCTCTTTAAAAGGGTGACCAATATTGTACAATTATGCCTTAATGAAGAAAATATAATTTAATGGTACTAATTAGTAACTTTACGATTTCTTTTTAGGGACATTTAAAAATACAACTGTAGAGGGGATTTCTGTAATTTTAAAAGCTGTTTTCTCAGTAATTTTGAGGAGAGCATTTGCAGTCTTTTTTTTGTTTTTTGTTTTTTATAGAGTCGAGTGGAATGGGACTTCCTGAGAAAAGGACAGAAGTTCCTCTCTCCTGTGTACTTTATTTGGTTCAGTAGAGTTTAGGGCCCATTCCTTCTAATCTTATTGTATAATAGTTTAGTGGTACACATTAATACACAGAGTTAGGCAGTTGCAGGACTGAGCCTTTTAGAGGCCACTTTGTTTCATTTGTTGTCAACTTATCACAGTTAAACGTGTACCCCACAGTACCCAGTTACCTGTCTGTTAAAAATGTTTGGTCAAAACAGAAATGATAACAAACTCTACTTTCCTTAGTGAAATAGTGTAACAAGAATGTTTGAGTTGCTAATATAAATATACTTCTTGAAAAAATGTCAGACTCTGATTTAAAAAAAAAATTGGACAGAGAGATTACAGTAAATGTAATAACATACAGAGAAGAATGTTTCAAAATATTTATTCCATGGGGGAGAAGATTAAACTTAAACAGTTTAAACCAAAAGACTTTGGAGTGAAATTGGGCAGTAAATTTGATGAGAATTTTCAGTGCAAACACTTTCTTTGCATTGAGTAATAAAAAATGTAATGGATTTTTTTTTTATCTGGAATTATGGCTGATTTCAATTACTCTCCAAATATTGTCCAACATTTGTCTGTCCTTAATGAATGCAGTTTGATCTGGGTTTATATAAATGGAGGCAATGGACTCCAATTGACTGATTAGTATTTTTGCTAAAATATTTGTCATTTTTCAGTAGTGATATGGGTCTGTGAGAGCGGCATAAGGGAAGGTCTTTTCCACTTTAGGGAAAACAACATATAGGAAAAAGGAAAATAGACCAAAACTAGAGAAATAGTTCTAAAATATGGGAGTTAATTTTCTGTAACAATAAATTCACCAGTTATGTATCCAGAAAAATATACAGAGAACAAATAAATACTTAAATATTTGGTTACTATTTGTTCAATAGTACATTGTCCTGCAAAAAAAAAACAACAACAACAAAAAAAAAAGCACACCTATCAAATATTTTTAATATTATTTTTGATAGAAAAGCCTGGTTTGATAAATATATATAATCAGAAGTTTCACCCAGTTTGATAAAATCACCAGAAACAATATGTCCTGCGTAGTATAAACAGACTCACTCTGGAATATGGTAACCCCTGGTTAAATAGAGAGATCTGACAGCTTGTATTAATGTAGAACGTTTCTCTGAACAAAAGCTCAGTGCTGTAATGATTATAATTTTGTCTCTGATATTTACATGGCGATGATTTGTAAACCTGTTAAAACTTCCTAAATAAAATTCAGTGCTCCTGGTAAGGTAGTTCAGAAGACAACTTGTAACAGGAAGATGTTTTTCCACATAATATCCCCCACAGGATATTCTTATACCAAGCTTTCCAAAACTGAAAGCCCCACTTCCTGAAATGTAGTTACTAGCATTTGCCACCTTTTAAATATAGTTTTAAAGCCCTCAATACATGAGAGAGCCAAATGGCTTGTTTGCACAGCCACATGCTGCTGACTACAGGGGTGTGAGTTGCAGTGTGCACTAAACTGGACTACATTAATGCTGACTAACCCTTTAGTTTGTGCTAGGGCGGGTCTACACAGGACAGTTACAACACAACTCTTTACTATGTGCTGGAACTCACACCCCCATAGCCCGCACCGTGGGGTTGTGTAGACAAGCACTGATATGCTGTGCCTTTACAATGTAAATTTTTAGGCATCTCTGTTTTCTCAACCCTTTTACTCACTAGTTGACATATACTGAGCCTTGGAACCTTCCCAATCATGCTTAAAAGCACACCAGCCATGCCTTACCTATTACTCTATTAACCCTGTGGAAAGGAAGAACAAAAACAAATAGAATTAAAACTTCAGGACACACTATCCCTAATTCTCCTTCTAGAACTGGCACATGAGTAATGTTTCTTTTCACTAAATTGTATTTGTAATTCCACAATCAATGAAAGACTAAACCATTCTTGAGTTGTTTTCTCAGATGATGGATGCACATAAGTTAAATAATTACAAATGTGTAGCAAGTGCTTTTTGAACAACTGTATCCTGTCCACCAGTTATCAAGATCCAGTTGTTCTACTTCACAATCTGGTGCTGACAAAGCAGTTATCTTTTTCTGCTAATTTAGTACAGTACTGCTGGGGAAGCCTGACTGAAAGAGACCTCTAGGGTATCAGCAATGCTGGGAGGGTCTTTCAGTGTCTGAATTCTCTTTGATAGAGCAAAAGAGACTTCCTTAGTCCCCAGTAGATTGCTTTGCTCTAGTCCATATTAATTTTAGCTCCTGCTGCTGCTGAATACAGGTCAAGTGTGTAAAAATGGGCCTGCTCTCCTCTCTAGTGCCTACCAGAACCATATTCTCATCCAAATGAACAAAGATTTTCATTGCTTCCCTTCTACTTTCCCAACAGCTGTGCCCCCTTATACTGCTTATAACAATGTATTAAAAATATATTTGACATAACAGGATGCTCGCAGGACAACCCTACCTCACCTTTGAGCATATCCTAATATCCTGCTCTCCATTCAAAGAGGGTTACCTGCTTGCATAACTAAAACGAACCAATAAACTGGCTCATTGAAATGTATTTTGCAAAAGGCATCTACAGATAGCTCAGGTTAACCATTATTGAAAGCCTTAACTTGTTCCAGTGCACTGGCAGAACTTTCCTGACCTCCCCTCTGACTAACTTCAGAAACCTTTATGAGGCTGCAAAGAATGTCTGCCACACGGTACCTCTGCACAACACTGAATTCAGATGCTGCAATTTTTTCAGCAGTACGTCCCAAACACTTTATCAAAATTTGTAGCCAGTGTCTTATGATAGGCAGTCAGTAATGCAGGGGTCTCCAGGTCTGAATATTTCTGAAGTTACCATTAGCAAGAACAGTCAGGGGATAGCAGAAAGTGCACCCAAGTGCAATAGCTTTAGGACTGCAGGCTGGGGAGGCAAGAGTTAACAAACACAGCTCAGAGATGGCTTGGGCTCATTAGCCTCAGTGAAAGCCAGCCAAGAGCATTTCTAAGCGAGAGAGCTGCAGCCAGAAAGGGACTGCTCAGAGTAGAGAAATGAGTGTGTGGCCAGAGCGGGAAAGTTTTGTTCCTTACGTGGGAAGTGATGCTAAGAGCTTGGCCAAAATTTTCCCAAGAGATGGACTATAATTATGAAGATCTACTCAATCTACTGAGAACAGTATCTCTTCTTGTAAATGCCAGTCAAAATGAGGTAGGAACAGAGTCTAAAATATGGAAAGAACAAGTCAAAAAGTACTTAGGTTAGATGTCTTCAAATCACCAGGGCCTGATAAAATGCATCCTAGAATACTCAAGGAGCTGACTGACGAGATATCTGAGCCATTAGCAATTATCGTTGAAAAGTCATGGAAGATGGGAGACATCCCAAAAGGCTGGAAAAGGGCAAATATAGTGCTCATCTATAAAAAGGGAAATAAGGACAATCCGGGGAATTTCAGACCAGTCAGCTTAACTTCTGTACCCAGAAAGATAATGGAGCAAATAATTAAGCAATCAATTTGCAAACACCTAGAGGATAATAAGGTGATAAATAACAGTCAGCATGGATTTGTCAAGAACAAATCATGTCAAACCAACCTGATAGCTTTCTTTGACAGGGTAACAAGCCTTGTGGATAGGGGGGAAGCGGTAGATGTGGTATATCTTGACTTTAGTAAGGCTTTTGATACTGTCTTGCATGACCTTCTCATAAACAAATTAGGGAAATACAACCTAGATGGAACTACTATAAGGTGAGTGCATAACTGGTTGGAAAATCGTTCCCAGAGAGTAGTTGTCAGTGGTTCACAGTCATGCTGGAAGGGCATAACGAGTGGGGTCCCACAGAGATCAGTTCTGGGTCCAGTTCTGTTCAATATCTTCATTAGTGATTTAGATAATGGCAGAGAGAGTACACTTATAAAGTTTGCGGACAATACCAAGCTGGGAGGGGTTGCAAGTGCTTAGGAGGATAGGATTAAAATTCAAAATGATCGGGACAAATTGGAGAAATGGTCTGAAGTAAATAGGATGAAATTCAATAAGGACAAATGCAAAGTACTCCATTTAGGAAGGAACAATCAGTTGCACATATACAAAATGGGAACTGACTGCCTAGGAAGGAGTACTGCAGAAAGGGATAAAAGGATCTGGGGCTCATAGTTGATTACAAGCTAAATATGAGTCAACAGTGTAACACTGTTGCAAAAATAGCAAACATCATTCTGGAATGTATTAGCAGGAGTATTATAAGCAAGACACGAGAAGTAATTCTTCTGCTCTACTCTGTGCTGATTAGGCCTCAGCTGGAGTATTGTGTCCAGTTCTGGGCACCACATTTCAGAAAAGATGTGGACAAATTGGAGAAAGTCCAGAGAAGAGCAACAAAAATGATTAAAGGTCTAGAAAACATGACTTATGAGGGAAGATTGAAAAAATTGGGTTTGTTTAGTCTGGAGAAGAGAAGACTGAGAGTGCACATGACAATAGTTATCAAGTACATAAAAGGTTGTTACAAGGAGGAGGGAGAAAAATTGTTCCTCTTAACCTCTGAGGATATAACAGGAAGCTCTGAGCTTAAATTGCAGCAAGGGCGATTTAGGTTGGACATCAGGAAAAACTTCTTAACTGTTAGAGTGGTTAAGCACTGGAATAAATTGCCTAGGGAGGTTGTGGAATCTCCATCACTGGGGATTTTTAAGAGCAGGTTGGACAAACACCTGTCAGGGATGGTCTAGATAATACTTAGTCCTGCCTTGAGTGCAGGGGACTGAACTAGATGACCTCTCAAGGTCCCTTCCAGTTCTATGATTCTATGGTTCTTGGTTCCATGAGTGGGTGCTACTTTGTAGAATTCACACACCTGACCTGTGGAGCAAGAAAGTGAATGAGAGGAGAGCCCAGGGGCAACTGAGCCCTAGCAATGGGAAACCAATCTTGCAAAGCCCAGCATGTCATACAAGTTCTCCCCAGGAATAGCAGGTGAGGCTTGATCTGTTCTAGTGGTAGATGCAGAGTTTTAGGCCACCAAAATACAGTTAAAAGATTGTTTTGATTTTAATTTGCACCCCACAGACAGCACTACATCTCTGGGTGCTTTTTAACAGTCTTGGGTCCAACTTCTTAATAACACAAGATCCAAATGCTTAATTTACCTAAACTTAATTTACCTAAGTGTGCAGGACAGCTTTGTTTTTAATATTCTTTGAAAAAGATGGAAATGATGATACAACTGAAACTTTCTGAGCTTACTGACAGAGTTGTGAATTTTCTTAAGTTTCCCCAGCGGAACATAGACAGAGCAAAGAGGAGATGGCAAAATGGAAGAGAATAAGTGCCCATTTTCTTTTCTGGTGGGATGTGGGGTGTGATTGCCATCAGCTTCAGGTTGAAGTTGTGGCTCTTTTTTTGTGGGGGCAGAGTCTCTGGTCCATCTGAGGTCAGGTTAGGAAGGCTGGATTAGAAGTGCAGTCCCACTGCTGGACAAAATTTCCCCCCCACCCTAACGGCAGAAGCCAGCTAAATCAAATTTAGTGGCTAGTGGATGTAGGAAAAATCAGGAAACATCATGGCTTGAAGTTCTAAAGTCTTCATACTAATTAATTGGGACAAAAAATAAAAGTTTAGAATAGGACAGTAAAAAACTGGCAGAAGAAAAGACAAAGACCAACCAGGTTGAACAGAGACCCTTCACTCTGGGTTTTATACTTGCTCTATGGAATAATGCTAAGATGGTTCACAGCAATCCTTGAATTTTCCCAGGAGCTCTTCTAACTTAAACAGTCTCAGCTCATAAACAAGAAAAATGTTGGGAAAACCCAAAACATATCCATAAGAATCCAGTTGTTGAAACAAAGTTTAGACACGGTTCCTGCATGCATTTTGTAGACCTTAACATGATTTTGGCTAAATGGTTTTAGGTCTTTTCCAAAGGTTTTCTTGATACTGGTCTGTAGCACTCTAACCTTAGATCTGTTAGTTTTTCCCGGAGATAGGCCACACCAGCTGTTCATCTTGGCCACTCTCAGGACAGGTGGCTTCCTCCCTGCATCTAGCGAATGCTGTTTCTCCCTCTGCTGAAGACTGTCTGCAGACTCTGGCAGACATCACTTCTTCACAACCAGGAAGGCTAGAAATATATTTAAATGAAAGCTTAGGTTCACATGTTTAAGAGCTAGGGCGGTAGGCACTTTCCTATTGTATATATTACTTACACCCCAGGGGGGGAGCTGGATTATCTGAACCCCAGAGAGGAGGAAGGAAGCCTGAGTTGCCCGGTGCAGCTCAGCATAGCACACATGATCATGCTTTGAACATCTGTAGTATCTCGTCTTTGCCAACCAGAACTCCAGTGAAAGCACCACGGTATTCCTGGCTCCGTTAGCTTACCCATTCTCCCATTGATGTGCTTTGACACCTTTGTTTATTTACTTGTAAATTGAGGATCATATTTGCCTCCCTCCTGAGACTATGATATTTATAGTTTATAAGGTGCTTTGAGATTTTGGGGAAAATGCTATAAATACAAAGTATTGTAAAGTATTATTATTCTGCATATTCTATTGTTCACGTGATTTCAGATTGCCAACATGTAATGTAAATTCTTTGTTTAGATCTGGCAGTGCGGAGGAAGTCTTGAGATCCATCCATGTTCTCATGTAGGTCACATTTTCCCCAAACAAGCTCCCTACTCACGCGCCAAGGCCCTGGCTAACAGTGTACGTGCAGCAGAAGTTTGGATGGACGAATATAAAGAGCTTTATTACCACCGAAATCCACATGCACGTATGGTGAGTTTGATATCTATTGTGTTTAGAACTAAACTTGTATTTCTTTTCAGTTTAACAGAAAAATTATTTATGGTGGGGGGTTTTTAGTTTGTTTTAGTAGCTAAATTCAGGTTTTTTACAAATTAATGTATTTCCCTGACATAAAATTGAACATTATCTACAGGGTTAATTTTTAATATCTCTTGGGAAACTCCAGAGGACTGGAAGAAAGCAATAGCTGTGCCTGTATTTAAAAAGGGTAAGCTGCATGACCCAGGTAATGACAGGCTGGTTAGCTTGACATTGATGCATATTGGAATAATGCAGCAGCTGATACGGGACTCTGTCAGTACATGATAGAAATACAATTAATGCTACCAACTAGTTTAATGGAGAATAGGTCTTATCTAACCTACTTGGCAATGTTCTTCAACAAGATTACAAGTCTGGTTGATAAAGGTAGCTGTTCTATACAGCGTTTTTGTAGCTGTGTTGGTCATTACAGAGATATTACAGAGACAAGGTGGGTGAGATAATATCTTTTATTGGACTGACTTCGGTTGGTGAGAGAGACGAGCTTTTGAGCTACCTAGCACTGTCTCACTCACTAATAAAAGCTGGTCCAATAAAAGATATTACCTCACCCACCTTTCTCTCTAAAAGTAACTGTTGACATAATCGATTTGTTTTTTTGTAAGTTGGCATAGTGCTGTAGAACACTCTGATTTTAAAATATTAATGTGACAAAATTAATATGGTGCAAATTAATTTGATTAAAATATAGATCTAAAAACATAATTGTTAATGGAGAATCATAAATAAGAGAGAATGCTGCTGGTGGGATGTTCCAGAGATTGTTTTTTCCCAAAATTAGTTATTTTTAGGAATAATATGGAAAAAAGTGTAAAATCATTGGTGCTAAAAGTTATCAAGTAACACAAAGATTGGCAGGATGGTTAATAATGAGGACAGGTCATTGATATAGAATGATCTGATCACTTGATAAGCTGGGCACAGATAAGCAATGTGCATTTTGATACAGCCAAATGAGAGGTCATACATCTAGGAACATCTAGGCTATCCTTAAAGGGTGGTATCTATCCTGGAAAGCAGTCACTCTGAAAGATCACTGTAGTGAACCTTGAGAGTGATGCTATGGCAAAAAATGTTAACATGGTCCTTGGATGTATAAATGAGAATATAAAGTAGGAGTAGAGAGATTGTATAACCTTTGCATACCACACTAGTAAGACCATTGCATGAATATTGTGTCCATTTCTGATGGCCACACTTCAAAAAAAAAATGACGAAAAATTGGAGAGGGATGAGAGAATAGAGAAATGATTGGAGTCTGAAAAATATTCTTTACAATGTAATATTTAAGGAGTCCAATTTATTTTGCTTGTCAAGGAGAAGGTTATATTATCACTATAAGTATCTACATAAACTGAAGATATCTAACATTGCAGGAATAGGGGGAAGGGGATTAATTTAGATGTCTTTTTAACAGGACTGTTGATTAATTGCCATTAACTCACGCTGATTAACTCAATAATTAATCGCGATTAAAAATATTTATCGTGATTAATCATAGTTTTAATTGCACTGTTAAATAATAGAATACCAATTGAAATTTATTAAATATTTTGGATGTTTTTCTACATTTTCATACATATTGTCTTCTGTGTTGTAATTTAAATCAAAGTGTATATTATTTTTGCTTACAAATATTTGCACTGTAAAAATGATTTTAAAAAATATTTTTCAGTTCACCTCATACAAGTACTGTAGTGCAATCTTTGTCATGAAAGTGCAACTTACAAATGTAGATTTTTTTTTTTGTTACATGACTTCACTTAAAAACAAAACAATGTAAAACGTCTGAGCCTGCAAGTCCACTCAGTCCTAGTTCTTGTTCAGTCAATCGCTAAAACAAACAAGTTTGTTTACATTTAAAGGAGATAATGCTGCCTTCTTCTTATTTACAAAGTCACCAGAAAGTGAGAATAGGCATTTGCATGGCACTTTTGTAGCTGGCATTGCAAGGTATGTACATGCCAGATATGCTAAACATTCATATGCCCCTTCATGCTTTAGCCACCATTCCATAGGACATACTTCCATGCTGATGATGCTCATTAAAAAAATAAGTGTTAATTAAATTTCTTACTGAACACCTTGGGGCAATATTGTATGTCCCCTTGTAGCAGTGCCCCTCCACAAACTCAGTCGGAGACTGCTCCAAAGTACATGCACCAGTGCTCTTTTATTGTTCGTGCCTATCCCCACCACCTACTATTTACATATCTTACAGACCAACATCCTGAGAGACCTCTAGCTTCTCCTGCCAGCAGGGATCTAGAGCTCCTGGCTCCTCCCTTTCCTGTCTCTCCCCCCCTGCTTCTTCCCAGCCAGCGTTATATAGCAGGCTGGCCACTCAGGCCTGCAGGTCCATCCCCTCAGGTGATTAGGGTGTGGCCTCCCCAGCCAGTCCTAACTAATCCCCCTTTTTAAGTGGAGCTGGGCTAACAGGGGCCTGGCTTGGATCTCCTAGGCAGCATCCTGTTACACCCCTGCTCTGTTTTACCCACATTCTGCCATATATTTCCTGGTATAGCAGCCTCAGATGATGACTCAGCACATTTTGTTCATTTTAAGAACACTTTTACTGCAGATTTGACAAAATGCAAACAAGGTACCAATTTGAGATTTTTAAAGATAGCTATAGCACTGGACACAAGGTTTAAGAATCTGAAGTGCCTTCCAAAATCTGAGAGGGACGAGGTGTGGAGCTTGGTTTCAGAAGTCTTAAAAGAGCAACACTCTGATACAGAAACTACAGAACCTGAACCACCAAAAAAGAAAATCAACCTTCTGCTGGTGGCATCTGACTCAGATAATGAAAATGAACATGTGTTGGTCCGCACTGCTTTGGATTGTTATCGAGCAGAACCCATCATCAGCATGGACACGTCTTCTGGAATGGTGGTTGAAGCATGAAGGGACATGTGAATCTTTAGCACAGTCGGCACGTAAATATCTTGCGCCGCTGGCTACAACAGTGCCACGAGAACGCCTTTTCTCAGTTTCAGGTGACATTGTAAACAAGAAGTGGACAGCGTTATTGCCTGCAAATGTAAACACACTTGTTTGACTGAGTGATTAGCTGAACAAGAAGTAGGACTGAGTGGACGTGCAGGCTCTAAAGTTTTACATGTTTTATTTTTGAAGGCACTTTTTTTGTACATAATTCTACATTTGTAAGTTCAACTTTCATGATAAAGAGATTACATTACAGTACTTGTATTAGGTGAATTGAAAAATACTATTTCTTTTTTTTTTACAGTGTAAATACTTGTAATAAAAAATAAATATAAAATGAGCACTGTACACTTTGTATTCTGAGTTGTAATTGAAATCAATATATTTGAAAATGTAGAAAGCATCCAAAAATATTTAAATAAACGGTATTTGATTATTGTTTAACAGTATAATTAATCACAATTAATTTTTCTAATTGTTGACAGCCCTACTTTCTAAACAAGATGCTTTAGCTCAACAACATGTCACTAGAGCTTCTTATTGAAATGGTTATAAGAATTTTTTTAATATGGGAAAACAACATTTCCCCCTTATTTCCCTCTTGGAAGCAGCTGAATCATTTTTAGCTGAAACTTTCCCAAAATTTTCAACATGAAACAGACACCTGGCATGGAGAATTACAACCTGTATGGTTAATGTTTGTCAAAGTTTTATAAACCCCTGAAAACAGGGCCTTATAGTAGGAAAGTTTTAGGTAATCTTAACCATAGGGAGCAATACTGTCAATGGTTTTCAGTGGTTTATACTACTGTGCTACCTAAAATTATAATATTGTGATCTTGTGGCAGAGCTAGAAGTAGAACCCAAATCTTCCATCTAGGGCCCTATGCAGGATTATTTTTAATCCTGCTCCTGGGCTGTTCCCACTATTAGAGCAGCAGGATCCTGGTCCTGCTATAGGGCTCTACACTAGTCCTGTGCAGGACTCTACTTCCATCTTCAAACCCCATGCTTTAACCACGAGACCCGACCATCTCCTATATACCTTTATTTTAAGAGTTTATCATGAAGTGAAAACAGATTGTTATAAATTATAGGAAGCATAATCTCCACTAATTGATCAGATTGCTGGAGGGATAGCCATTACTGAGTAATGGAATTTTTAAAAACATCAGCCACTTACATATTGCTCACTAAAGTACAGAACACTTCAAACCTGTATATGGATAAGCTGACACGACAGCTTGAAGCACACAATAGACATATTTGCTGAACCTGTCAACACAGCATATTTAGTCCTGTGTCCCATTGATTTCACAGGCTAAGCATGGCCAGACGGGGTCAGTAGTTGAATGGGAGACATACAAGGAATATATATACCATACATGCTGCAGGATATGGTAGTGTTGATTCACTAGTTAACCCTCTTCTGTTTTAGCTGATACTTAACCAGTGCACAAATATGGTTTCAGGAGATGTCTGTTACAGACTTCAACATAGCTATGCCACTAGGTCAGGGATGTGAAGAGATGTGATCCCTGACTGACACAGCTGTCCTGGCAAAAGTTCCTACATAGAGTCAGTTATACGGGCATAAAAGTGCTTTACTGGAATAGATTTTTTTCATTCATAGGGTGGGTGGAATCCGCTATACCAGTAAAAACACAGTTTTTGCTGGTATAACTACATCTAGAGTGGGAGCACTTTGCTGATATAGTATACTAGTATTCCTATATTGGTAAAGAGCTCCTAGTGTACATGTGACCTTAGGGATGAGGCAGTTTTGGCAAAGGTACCCTCTTTCAAAAGAGACATAACTTGGATATCCTTGGCCACTTGTGGTCAAATACCTCACTGCACTTTTCATAAGAGTAGAGATATTAATGCCAGGGTTCTGGCCAAACTCTATTCCATTCTCCATATTTATTGTACTGTATTAAAACAAACAAAAAAACCCATTAACTTCGATCTCATGAGCTCTTGTTTCAAGATATTGGCACATCTGATTATCACAATCCACATATATGTAGAGTTGTTCTACTTTAACATTACAGAGGTCACCCATTAAAGTTTTGTGTTAGAACACAAGTTTGATGAAACAGGGATGTGCATTGTTTTTCCGTATCTGTTGGAGATGGAATTGAATGCTTTCCAGAGTGTGGGAATGTTATTGATGGCATCATGCATGATGGGAAGGTGGCAATAAATGCTGGGAAATTTTCCCTTTATTTTTTAATTCCATAATTTTAAGGTGTTGGGTGGCTGCAGGATGTTGTGCTGAATCTTTAACTGTCCTTAAATGAAGTTATTTCTGTTAATAGCCTAGATTTTTTTTTTTAGTTGGGTTGCTGTAACTCACTGTGTTTAGGCTGGGGGTTTGCTTTTTGTTTTTCCACAAATTGTGCACACTGAATTGTGGTTCCCATAACAACGTGATGCAGCAAATGGCTCCTGGGTCCTGATACAGGATGTTCCTTACTCTGCCCGCCCTTGGTAGTTTGACAGCCTCTCTCCGCAGCAGGGTTCTTTGTGGTGATGGAGTACGGAAGCATACCTGAGGAAGGGGGATCTCCAGGGAATCAATACTGAGATCATAAACCCAGTGGAGGACATATTCATGCAACAGGAAAATAGTGGGCCTTGCTGAGGAGAAAAGGGGGGCATTGGGTGACAGGGCATACTTGCTGTTCTCATCCACATGTGCTAGCCATTTGGAATTTGGGAACCATTACATCTAAGCTCATATTAGCCATGTTTTTCTTCAACTTGGACATGAAAATTCAAACACTTCACAAGATACTCTTGGCATTTTAAAGTAATCTTAATCAAAACACAGTTTTGGTGAAAGTTGAACACTCCCACTGAAACTAAAACTTTGGGAAAATCTTAACTACGGATAGTGCTATGACTCCACCAATATTAACATCACATTGTTCTATCTATCTGTTAGAGTCTGTCTGTCTGTATCTCAGGTCTTCCTCCCATTTGGCAGTGGAGACGGGAGGGTGATCGTGATCCCTGACACCTATTTGCTACCTTCCTAGGAGTCTCAAACTCTAGGATGACAACTTATATTGTAATCTGGCCAGGGAGAAAAGTATTCAGAGTAAGCCCTTGCTAATCAGTGAAGTATTCAGCAAGGGAAAAGTCACATGCAGCAAGGAAAATCCTTGCATCTTGTGTGATCTCAGATAAGTGGTTCAGAACTTTTCCACATGAAACCAACAAACCTGAGTATGGAAGAGGGAGGAGCTGCCAATGTAGAGAAAATAGTGAAGGGATGTGAATTTGTGGGCTTACCTTTTAATAAAGTTCTCAACTTTTAGAGCCTTATCAAGTACATTCTGTTTGCTTTTTGTGTTTGTTTGGTTTTTTTTTATCCAGTCTGCTGGCACCTAAGCTTCCCAGTGAATTGAACAATGTGTCAGAATGGCTTGGAATGCAGTGGTTCTTCTTTAAGAGCTTGTCCCGATGTGTAGTGCACTTCAGGTTTACGCATTTGCGCCATGCGTCAAGGACTGCAGAAATTTTCCTAGCAGTGTCTATCTGGTCTGAGTATGTGCCCCTGCTTTTCTTGTGCTCTGCACCGAAGTTATAAAGGGGGCTGCCAGACAGCTGCCATCTTAGTTCCTTTTTACCACTTGTGGTTTAGGATGGAGCTTCAGTGTTCACACTGACTTATTACAAATTATTTACAGGAAAAAGTTGAATAGTTTAGCTATTTAGTATAGTTAGGATAGACATTTGAGGTTCTGTCCCCTGAGATTTGGGATCTTCCTCTGGGTCAGAGAGGGATTCCTGTATTTCCCCATCACACCCCTGTTCTTTGACAGTAGTGGGGAGAGTCCCCCAAGGAAGGATTCCTGGCTTCAAAAACTTCATCAACTGCCACAAATCCTTCCTGATCACAGACTACCATTATGCCAGTCTGTACTGCCTGGAGGAAACCCACGTCTGATCCAGGTGCAGTATCTGCAAGTTGTCTCCAAGAAGGACAAAACAGCTGAGGAAGTTCCTGCTCCAAAGATTCCTCATGGAGAGGTCCTGGAGACCAGGGAAAACTTCTGATTGCAAGGACCTGTATATTGGCCTGAAGAAGGTAGGAGCAGCACATTGAGTTTGACTCTGTCCAGCTCCAAGGCCTCCACCCCACTCCCACTGGCTGCTGCTCCTCTCTGATGAGGTGGTGATTCCAGCCATATTCTGATGATCCTAAGGCTTTCCAGAACTTGCTTAAAAGTGTGGCAGAGACACCACAGGTTTCCCTGGAAGAAATCCAGGAAGCCCTGCACAGACTGCAGAACATCATATGTATCCTTGAACCCACCAGGACACTTTGGCAGATGGTTCCACCAGTATCCAAGCAGGCTGAAAAGAGGTATTTCATATCTGCAAAAGGCTTGGACTAACTATTCTCATATTTGTCTCCCAACTCTCTGGTAGTATCAGCTGCTATTGAGCGGAGTAGGCAGAAACAAACCAGGTTTGTGCTTCATGAGAAGGAGGCAAAGAGGTTGGACCTCTCTAGGAGGAAGGTGTACTCGTTGGCCCCTCTCCAGTGTCAAACTGAAACCATCAAGCATTGATAGCTAAATATAATTTTTTCATCTTTAATAAGCTGACAGACATTGTCCAGAAAGTACCTTAGGACACTAGGGAGCAGTTTTAGACCCTGATCGAAGAGGGGAAGCTGGTGGCTAGGTCTGATGGCCAGATGGCTTTAAATGTGGAGAACACGGCAGCAATGGCAATGTCAGTGGTAATGTGGTGGCTCCCTCTTTTCTAGGGTTCCTGAAGGAAATGCAAACAACAGTGTAGGACCTTCTGTTTGAGTGCGACAAGCTGCTCTGCGCAAAGACAGAAGAATCCTTCCACTTGCTAAAAGTCTCTGGAGCCATGCTCTACGCCCTTGATGTGCACACACTTACGATTAAGTGGAAATCCAGCAAGCAGCAATTTCAACAGAGACCAGCCCTGCTGGCATTTTTACCATTAGCAGCAGTAAGAACTATTCCTCAGATATCAGAGGACCTATGAAAATGGTGCTCTGGGGCAATCGTCCATTACCTCCCAGCCAGCACTGGCCCCAAAGTGAGTGTTTTAATGGAACTTTCAAAAGGCATGCACCAACAACCTCATCAGCTCTAGACATTTCCACTGTTTTTTCTACCCTTTTGGAGGAAGACTCTCCCACTACCTGCCAGCCTGGACGGAGAACACTATGGACAAGTGAATACTAGAGGTTATCTCCTTGGGATCGCCATCCAGTTTTTACTCCATCTCGCTTCCTGAAAGGCTTGGTTAGATTCTTCCCTCCAAATCTTGTATTAATCAAATCTTGAACCAGGTTTTATCAACTCAGACAAGGGCAGTATTTGAGCCTCTGGCATCTTGCTTTTTGATACATCTTTCCATAAAGGTAACAGTTCTAGTTGTAATCATGTCTGCCAGAAGAATAGGGGAGTTAGGAGGGTTCCTGGCTGACACTCCTCACCATACAGTTTTCCAGAAGGATAAAATATTCATGAGGCTTTACCCAATATTTATTCTTAAGGTAATATCTTGCTTTCACATCAGTCAAGTATCCACTTGCCTGTATTTCACACATGAGTAGGCAAGAGGTGATGTGGTACTCCTTGGATGTGTGTAGGGCCTTTGCCTTTTGTCTGCAGAGGACAAAGTAATTTCATAAGCCTCCCAGACTGTCTTATCTGTGGAAAGGATGGAAGGAGAGGCTAGAAACTTACTTTTGTTTTAATGAAAGGATAAGAAAGGGGCAGAGGAAAAGGGAGGTGGCCTCTGGGAAACTTGGGGATTGCAAATGAGGTTGTGACCACAGGTTGAGAACCCTTGGACTATGGAAAGAAGTGGATTTTGAAGGCAGATTTGAAGAAATTATGTGAGCTCTATTTGAATCTGTAGCAAGTGAAAAGTTTGAGTGGTGGCTTTCTTTAGCAGCTTTAAGGTTCCATTTTTAAACTTAGTTTTATTTTATTGAATTTACTGATTTACAAGATACAACTTCAAAGGCAGCCTTAACTGAGAATTTCCAAACTTTTAAACACATTTAGGTTTAATGATGTCTTTAGAGAGGATTTTGCAAATGGATGGTGAGAATAATTTAGCACTCTTAATTTAAATTCATGCACTGTTATTGAGACTTTAAAATATCCAGTCAAAGAGCCCTAACTGTTAATTTGCTACTGTGTTCTCACTTTAAACAGATTTTTTTAAATAATTCAATTTGCACTGTGTTTGAAAGCACTGTTGTTGCTAAAATATTAAGAAACTTAATAATAATGAAACCAAATCCAGGGATAAGCAATGGGAGTTTTTTTTTCCTGGGAAAGCACTGCAGGATCAGTTTCCTAATAGTGTATGTTGCTAATCTAACAGAAAGCACCTGTTCTTATTCTTCTACTGTATTTTATTTTATTGTAGGAGCCCTATGGAGATGTGACAGAAAGGAGGCTGCTTCGAGAGAAGCTCAAATGTAAAGACTTTAAATGGTTCTTGGAAAATATTTACCCTGAACTTCATGTACCTGAAGACAGAGCTGGCTTCTTTGGAATGGTAGGCAACATGCTTGATTAGTGTCTGGAAAGTGTCTCCCTAAGTCACTTTCTCCTCTCTTTTATTAGTTAAATATGGAAGATAAAGATGTACCTGGTATTTTTATTCCAGAAAATATTGATTTTGGTAGAATTTAATTAGACTTGGTAGACACTAAAATTTGTTGGGTATTAGAAATTTAATATAAAGTAAAATAGTATGGTTAAGTCCAAAACCTGCCATAAATTGCAGCTCAAAATTAAGTCTTAAATGGGCTAATGGGGTTAGTGAGTATGGCTTTCAACATTTCTTAAAACATTGAAGATAAGGAAAAAAAGCATTTGTTGGGGTTTTGGGATATGTTTTTAGTTTTGAACTTGAAAACAGGAATAAAGTGCTTTTTAAACATATATGAACACATAATTGAGATTAGACTAATAGTCGGGAAATAAAACAATAATTTCTATTAGTGATTTTTTTTTAGAATTTTATTTTTATTTGTAGCAATATAAAGCACCCATGCCAATCAGCTGAGCATGCTTTTGGTTATCAGTAATACACGTCTTATTTAGCATCACTCCTTCTACTAAGCAGCAATCCTTAATGTAAAAAATGCTAATAATCCAGTACACCAAATAGCACCTCAGTTTCTGAACTCCCCCAAAAGGACTCCAAAGCATGCCATCAAAGCTGACAAATCTGAACTGTTTTGGACCAGTTTAAGGAAGGTATTCCAAAGCCCTGGGGGCCTTATGGAGAATGCTCAGCCAGCTGTCCCGTCTCTGTTATGTCAAGCATGAGCATCTCCAGTGATCACAACTGTGGTGCTCTGTCATGGGGAGCAGTGGGCGGTGGTCATCCTTCAGATATTCTGGCCCCAGACCTTTTGGGACTTTATATGTCAAAACTAAACATTTGAAAGTTTATCCAGTAGGTAATTGTTGACCAATGCAGATCCCTGAGCACAGGTGTCATGTGCTGTCTAACACACTCAGGGGTACATCTACACTGCAAAAAAACCCAACAACAACCCTGCAGCAGCAGGTCTCAGAACCCTGATCAACTGACTCTGACTCTTAGGGCTCATGCTGCAGGCTAAAAAATAGTAGTATAGACATTCCTGCCTGCCCCAAAGAGAGGGGTGGGTCTCAGAGCCCAGGCTGCATCCCAAGCAGGCATGTCTGCAGTGTTATTTTTAGCCCTATAGCGCAAACCTGAGTTGGTTTCCCAAACCTTGAGACTCACTGCCACTTTTTTTTTCTGTTTTTGGTTTTGTTTTTTGCAGTGTAAATGTACCCTCAGTTACCACTTGGACAGCCACCTTTTGCACCAGTTGCATCTTACAAATAAATTTAAGATACGTTGAAATAATATTATTCTGAGAGGACAAAGGCATGGATGATGGTACAAAAGCCACATCTGAAAGATAAAGCTGTACCCTTCTGGCCAGGCACGGACAAGTAAATGATCCTAAATGTCACCTGGTCTTCTAAGTGTAGCTGTGGTTACCCCAAGTTTATAATCTCAGGCCCTTCCTAGAGCAAGTTCTGACACTTCTGCTTTTTAATCTCAGGCAACCAACATCACCTCAGTCTTGTCCTGACTGAGCCAGACTGACCCAGCATGCTTTAATACTACCAAGTGCTGGATTAGTCACTTAACTGCCTCTACTGGATTTTTCTCAGTAGAGAAATAAAGCTGTGTGTTGTCAGTGTACTGAAAACACCCTAGCGCAAGTCTCCTCATTCATTCCCCTAGCGGACTGTGACATTCCCCTGGTGTTATCTGGACCATGATCTGCTAGGTCACTCCAATCCTCAGCTCTGGGAGCCAGCCTTACCCTGCTCTGCTGTGAGAACCCCCACTCCCAGGATGTTCACGCACAGCCTCTGGCATATAAACTGGTCCCGGCTACATGAGTGAGCACTTTTGGCCAGCCGCTGCTTGGATTGTGCAACCGAATGACACTAGCCAATATCTCTGGTCCCAGACACAACCGTAGGAATCTCCGTCTTGCAGCGTCCAGTTATGACCGCTGGATGCTGCAAGCTTATATGAGTTTGTCAATTTAACAAACACATTGTTAAAGCTTATATGAGTTTGTCAATTTAACAAACACATTGATATATACCAGGCTTGTTATCCCAAGAGGTGTCTCTGATATGCTTCAAACCAACGCACTGCTTCAGGTAGAATAAACAAATTTATTAATTCCAAAAGGTAGATTCTAAATGATTATAAGTCAAAGCACAACAAGTCAAATTTGGTCAAATGAAATAAAAGCAAAACACATTCTAAGCTGATCTTAACACTTTCAGTGCCCTTACAAACTTAGATGCTTCTCACCACAGGCTGGCTGCTTGTCCTTCAGTCAGGCTCTCCCCTTTGATCAGCGCTTCAGTTGCTTGGTGGTGGTGTCTGTAGATGGAGGTGGAAGAGAGAGGAAGAGCATAGCAAACATCTCTCCCTTTTATCATGTTCTTTCTTCCCTCTTGGCTTTTCCCCCCTCTCTTTTGGGTCAGGTGAGCATTACCTCATCATAGTCCCAAACTGACCAAGGGAAGGGGGGTGACTCACTCGAGAGTCCAACAGATCCTTTGTTGCTGCCTAGGCCAGCGTCCTTTGTTCCTGTGAGGCTGGGCTGGGTTTGTCCCATACATGCCCTGATGAGGTGTGAACTGCCCCTCTGCTCCTGGAGAGTTTCGCCTGGGCTTGTTTTAAGCCATGAGGACACATTTTCAGCCTCATAACTATATACATGAAATTACAACCTATAACATTACTGTAACAATGCTCAGAGCATCATGAGCCTTCTGAAGACACCTAATATGACAAACTTTGCATTGGATACAACACAGTCATATTATAAGGATGAACATGGGGGTGCATGGTGTTCCCCCGAGATACAGAGTGTCACACAGACCCATTAAATACTGAACTAAAGAGGTGATAAGTTAGAACCTTACAGTACCCCATATGAAAGTGCACTTGTAGTTGATCACCAATTGTCCAATACAATCCTTTGGGACCTCTGAACAAGCAAAGAATGCAGTCAGTCCAAAGCAGTCTCATCCATTCCTTCCAGATTCATGCAAATCTATTGAAGAGCACAGGTTTGAGTTGCAGAACTGGAAAAAAATAGCTTTTTTTCTGATAAAATGAGCACAGTTGATCAGAATCATTGAGATAGTAATTGTTAAATCCTGCAACTCCAGTCCCTTTTCAAAACAGAACCTCACTTTGAGAGTCTGTACTACCTCTATTGCTACTATTCTCTTTCATACAAAACTCCCATTAACTTCAGAGTTCTGCAGGATCAAGGCCATAGACTGATGATAAAAATGTTAAAGAACAAATAGCCACATATACAAAGATCGTAAATTCTTTAAATATGTCAGAAGAAGAAAATCTTGTTCTGCTAGATTAAAAACAAGTGAAAAGATTGGTCAAAGGATAAAGAGCTTGCAAAGAAGCCAAATCATTTGTCTGCATTGATCTGCATGACAGAAGATACACTAGTCTCTCTCATTAACAGGTGAAGGTGAAACAAAATCTGAGAAAAAAGTATAACCAAAAACATAATGGGCAATTTGAAAAGTAAATTGTTATAATGAGATTCAGTAAAATTCTGATGGAACTAACGAATTAAGAAATTCAGTTACTAACAAAAATGGTATTCATAGAATCATAGAATCTCAGGGTTGGAAGGGACCTGAGGAGGTCATCTAGTCCAACCCCCTGCTCAAAGCAGGACCAAACCCAACTAAATCATCCCAGCCAGGGCTTTGTCAAGCCTGACCTTAAAAACCTCTAAGGAAGGAGATTCCACCACCTCCCTAGGTAACCCATTCCAGTTCTTCACCACCCTACTAGTGAAAAAGTTTTTCCTAATATCCAACCTAAACCTCCCCCTCTGCAACTTGAGACCATTACTCCTTGTTCTGTCATCTTCTACCATTTATAATTATTGCAAACTGTTATTATGTGACTGACTCCAGTAAAAGCTGTGTTTTAGGGTTCTTTTTAATGAGCTCAGGTATAATTTCTCAATAAATGTATGTGATGGTAACCTTCCCACACTGTTAAACTAAGCATGCAGGAAAAACTGCAAGTTACAAAAATGAGCTTTGTTTTTAATCATGTTTCTTACATGAGGTAAATGTTAGTGATCTAGTGATCTTACAACCAAATCTTTCTCAATTTACTTACAAGCTAAGCTTTCTCAGTTTACTGACAAAACTGACTGCTTTTTAAGGTCAGTTTCTGCAACCAAATGTGCCCACACATATAAAATAGAAGACAGGAAAAGGAAAAGGTGGGAGGGGAGAGAATAGTCGCATTCTTTTAAGGATAGGTTGATAGTAGTTGTTTTCAGTTTGAGACCAAAGTCGGAAATCTTTTTGTAGTAAACCTAATTCCTGGTCCATCCAGAAAGACTGGAATGGAGGCTAGGTCCTGTTAGTGGATTAAGTCTCTTCCCTCACATCCCCCAATGTCAGTAACTGGTATAAAAAGCATCAGACGAGCAGGCAAAACCAAACCTATGAATGGCTAGGGTTCCTGGTTGAAAACCAAGATGCCATTAGACTTTTTAACTTTGAATGGAAAATAAAAACAAGACAAAGAAATCAAACCATACTAAATAAAAGAAACCTGACAAAAATGAACAAAAGCACTAGTTTCTCTTTTTCCAGGTTAATCTGGGTTTTATACCGTAATTCATGAAAAATTTACAGACTGTGTATGTAGTATTATCTAAATTGTATCTGTTCTTCCGGAGCATTCCAGTAGGGTATATCATCCCAAACAATCATCCCAAATAATCTTTACTCAAAAGCAAGGCAATCTTGGGCAAATTCAAAACAGTCTAAATCAAATCCACAAAAGGTCAGTTTTCAAAATAAAGTTCAACAAGATTTCCAGCCAATGTCAGGCTTTCTTTAGCATGACTTTGATTATTTGATCTTCAGGAATTTGCTCTAAACTCTATCTACAGTAATAATCCAGAGAATTTAAATTTGTCAGGTTTTCTTCTTCAGACCATATTCCTTGCTAGTAGAAGTCAAGGAACACATCGTACACACTAAGAGTTTGTTCTATTAAGATATGTAGTAACAACGTGATTTTGTAAATCATCAAGTTAATTCGTAGTTTGTGGTGACAGGCTTATAGAATGAGATCCCCTCCCAACCTGGAGCTAAGTGAATTAAGATATATAATATTTTTGAATATGAGTTAGCAAGCACACAAGCCCTTGAAGGTCTCAAGGTGCCTTTTACAAGCCCCAAGTCTGCTTCTAGAGTATTGTGATGGTTCTCAAGGCTCCCAGACTTTGAGTCACCTTGTTACCTCTTGCCTCCAGCAAGAGGGAGCCTTTCTTGTGGTAGCTGAGTGTTAGCCACCTGACACCACCAGCCTTTCAGCAGTTGAAGAACTCTTCCCAGGGCTATGCCAGCCCTGACTTCGCCTTGCAAGTTAACAATAAGTGCACCCCAATCTCCAAGTCCTTTTGAATCGTTCCCTTGTGCTATCCGGCCCCTGAAACTGGCTAATCACATAAATTCAACATCCTTTCTGCACCCAAAGGTGCACTATACCCCATTTTACCTTTTTTACTTTCCATCACCACTCCTGTAAGTCACATCACTTGTGAGCACTTATAATATAAAACAAACATAGGTTTATTTAAGAAAAAATAAAGATTTAACTCAGGGGAGGGAAAACTACAGCCTGCGTGCTGGATCCAGCTTGTCAGGGCTTTCAGTCCAGCTCGTCAGAGCTTTTCAATCGCAGGATTGCCAGCCCCTTGGCGCAGCAGGGGTAAGGCAGGCTCCCTGCCTGCCCAGGCTCTGCGCCACTCCGGAAGCGGCTGGCACCACGTCCCTGCAGCCCCGGCGGGAGGAGGGGCAGAGGGCTCTGTGCACTGCTCCCCACAGCTCCCATTGGCCAGGAATGGGGAGCCATGGCCAATGGGAGCTTCATGGGTGGTACCCACAGGCGAGGGCAGAGTGCAGCGGAGCCACCTGCCCCACCCCACCCCCAAGAGCCACTGCCGGACATGCCAGCCACTTCCGCGAGTGGCGTGGGGCCAGGGCAGGTGGGATCCCCCTGTGCGCCACTGCCACCCTGGAGCCACTCAAGGTAAGTGGCGCAGGGCTGGGGCCCACACCCCGAACGCCTCATGCACCCCAACCCCCTGCCTCGAGCCCCCTCCTGTACCCCGCACACCACCTGCACCCGAACCCTTTGCCCTGAGCCCCTTGCTGCACACCACTCCTCCTCCCACACCCCCTCCTGCATCCCAACCCCCTGCCCCAGCCCTACATTCATAGCCCTGCATACAATTTCTCCACCCAGATGTGGCCCTTGAGAGAAAAAGTTTGCCCACCCATGATTTAGCTAGAAGTGGGAGAAAGTGATGGAAACAACGGCACAACACAAAACAAAATCATACAATGTGATGTGGGTCTACACCTAGGTTCCCTGTAAGCTGCGCAGCCATGCAGCAGGCTATTTAGGGCCTCACAGGTCCCCCAGCCTGGCCCAGCCCCTCTGGAGCTGCCAGGGAGAGGAGCCCCTCCCCAGGCCCAGCCCAGGCCCTCTGGAGCTGCCACGGCTGGGGAGAGGAGCCTGAGCCCAGCTCAGCTCAGCTCCACCGGAGCTGCTGCGGTGAGGGAGGGCTGGGGGATTCCTCTCTCCCCGCTGCAGCCCCAGGGCAGCCTGCACCCCAGCCAGAGCCCTAACCCCTCCCCCCACACCCCAATCCTTTGCCCTAGCCCTGAGCCCCCTCCTGCACCACAATCCCCTCATCCCCAACCCCACCCCAACCCTCTGCCCCAGCCCTGAGCCCCCTCCCACACTCCAAACTCCTCGGTCCCACCCCCACCTCATATCACCTCCATATTGGTGCACACAATAAAATTCATTCTGCACATTGACTTACAAAATTAGAGGGAACACTGGTTTACACTTATCAATAGTTACCTAACCTATTTCTTAGATAGGAGTTCTCCACAAAGCTCATTTGTTTGCAGAGCCAGCTGGTTTTGCAAGAACCAGAATACAAACGTTCATGAAAAACCCCCACTCAGTCCATACCTTTGCCCAGCATTACTGTTGAACTTACCTTGAGGTCTAATGTCCAGTTCAGGAAAGCAGACTTCCAGCCATTCTTTGGGTAAGAGAGCTGCTTCTGTCCTACATCCTTGGTGTTTATCACTGCTTTTTTTGGATCTGTAGTGATAATATCAAAAGGCAACAAAAAGGTTATTAATCTGTAAATGAAGCTCTTGAATACGTTCTTAATACAGATCCAGACAAGAGACCTCGCCCTCCATCCCCGCTTCTTTGAAATCTGTTAGGCTTTGAGGAATTGGAAGGGCACAAACACAGTTAGCCTATGATTTTAGGAGGGGGATTTTCAAAAGCACTAGTTGTTGGATGTCTAACTCCTCTCCAAGTGACAATGATCCAGTGTTGAGCACTTTTTGAAAATCCTATCATGTGTTCTTGTCAGAATTGGTCCCTAATATTTCAGAATATTTTAACAATTGCAGTTTAAATTACCTATCCCCAACCTCCAAAGGGAATGGTGACTAACTGTGGTTACAGAATACACAGCATGGAAGAAAAAAAAATATGTAGGCAAAGAAACAGTCAGAAATCCTGCATAGACAGAATTATTGACAACTTTTATGAGCTGAACTAAACACTTCATAAGGAGAACAAATATTTTCTCATTTTTATTTTCTTTAATGCAGCATTCTACTAAAATATTAAGGTAAGTCACAGACAAATTTAAAATCCCATACTACGTTTCTGTTTATACTTTTACTTTAGCTCTTCTTGCATGATTTAAGCTTGTTTGTTACGTGTTGGAAAAAAATATTAAAAGAGATTACATGAATGAATGGATACTATTATGGTACTATTTTTGTCAGCGCAAAGCAAACTGTCTTCGTCAGTTAATGGGAGAAGATAGTGTTTTCACAAACCCTCTCTCACCTGTTCCTGCCTTGGAACAAGAGACTGGTGAATTCATGCATAAATGGTTTCAGGACCAGATTTTAAACTTGCAGGTTATGGGTGCAAATATCTGCAGGTGCATCTTGCATCATTTAGGTGCTTAGTACCTGGTTGTACCCATATATAAGGTTCTTAGATCTCTAAAAGGCTTACTTTATGGCTGTAAAATGACATTAGAAAATTCCAGAGTTCGCAAAGTAAGCGATCCAGTTATAGTCAGGCTGAAATACTGGCACTACATGTTAGTAGTTTGCACAACAGAAGTGTGTGTATGGGACACAAAGATGCGATGACATAATGATGGAGCATAAATACTATATAAAAAGTTGTTCTGAATTGAAATTTGAGGTAATTAGGCATCTTTTATACAGTGTTTTTTCTTTTGAGTTTTCAGTTTCAGAACCCTGTTTAAATTTTCTTCTCCTTTATGTCTACTTTGTCTACAGCATACAAAGAAAGAGTTGTATCTGTGTGCAATAATTTGGTTTGTAGTTAACTTATGTGCACAGACACAAAATAGTGTTGTGCCTAAAAGGCAATAATATTGTATTGTATAGCTCTGGAAAGCACCACTAAACTGCAAGGTTTACGGCTGCTTAGATAGAGATCATCAGAATTCAAAATCACTCTTATTGTTTAGTCACATGTTGATTAATGGTGTTAATGCACTCACCAGAATGGTGAGAAATATCTGGAGAAGAGTGTGTAAGGAGTGTTCTTGAGGCTAAAAGTATTACAGTGCAAACGGATCCAAAAAAAGTGGAAAGAGGAGATTGGGTAGTAGGTAAAAGTGGAGGAAAACAAAAGTAAAGAAAAATATTTGTGGAATATCCTTTCACTTGCTTTACTTTGATTTGTCCTAATTTATTCATGTCTGTTCATTCTCTGCATTGGAAACTATGGATATAATTATCACCTAGTACTCAAGAAGAAGCAAAATTACACCTTCAGTAGTCATAGGGACACTAACCAGCAATAGTTCCAGGCACCAGCGCTCCAAGCGCATGCCTGGGGCGGCAAGCCGCGGGGGGTGCCCTCCTGGTCCCTGTGAGGGTGGCAGTCAGGCAGCCTTCGGCGGCTTTCCTGTGGGAGGTCCGCCGGTCCCGCGGATTCAATGGCAATTCGGCTGCTGAAGGCAGCCTGCCTGCCGTGCTTGGGGTGGCAGAAAAGCTAGAGCTGCCCGACACTAACCCTGCCTGTTTTATTCTTTTATATGTGACATAGTAGGATTCAGGTAAAAGAGGCATTTAGCTTTAATGTTTATTTACAGAAGTTGTTTTGTTTCAACTTTCGTTAAAGTGGATAATATGTGAGTGTGCAAAGCATGTATAAATTTTTAAACTATCATTATGCCATGGTTCAACTAATTTTCAAGTAACTTTTGTTTATCTTGGATATTTTTATTAATTGGAAGTCCTCATTGATTTGTCTGTGGAATATTTTGTAATAAAAAATAAATAATGTAATCTTTCTGCAAGTGTCTATAGCAGTTAGAAAGGCTGGGTTCAACATGATGACTAGTCTTCCCTTTAAAAATAAAAAAAAATTTGGTTCAAGTCGCCATTGAAATTGTATGCACATGCAGGTTTTAGGAACTTAAATCCTAAACACTAGTTACTTTCACAGGGTTTTTTCTTCATTCTGAAAACACACAAGAGTTCTTTTATTTTGAAAAAATGAAATAAATCTCTATTTAAAACCAACAATTTTTTATTTAAACGAACAAAAGGAGAAAAAGAACTACAGAGATATGGCAGACTTCCCAGGCTCAGTGGTTAATTGGCTAGTTTGCTAGGGGCCCAAATTACTGTTCAGATACAGTCCCCACTTACCTAAACTTGACTCAAGAATCCAGTTAGATTATGTGGCAATCCAAGTGAGTGCCTCTCATACACTTCTGCCAGGCATGGCCCAGTCCAATCAAGTCAGCAATAGCAGGTCTGCTCCAATCCAATCTGTCAAAGTTGCTGCCACCAGGTCTGCTGCTGCCAGGTTCTGGTTCAGCAAAGCCAGCTGCACGAGGTCTACTCTGGTCCACTATTATCAGGTTCAGTTTTACAAAGCCACCTCTATCAGGTCTATTGTTGCCAGGGCCAGATTCAGTGAAACCATCTCTACCAGGGTTCAGAACTGTGAGTGGGAAGCGTATAATACAGCATAGGGGTATGTAGTGACACAAATGTATCTACTTCAGGCTGATGCTTTAATTTGTTCTTTTTTCTTATTTAGCTGAAAAATAGAGGAATGGCAAATTTCTGCTTTGATTATAATCCTCCAAATGAACTTGAAGCAACAGGGCACAGAATCATATTATATCCATGCCATGGCATGGGACAAAATCAGGTAAGATTTGTTTTTTACTTTAGTTATGACAAATGTTATGATTAATTGTTTTAGGATGTATGATACAAAGTAAAAATGCTCCACAGTATTTCTGAGGGGACATGTGACCACTGCAATGTGAACTTAGTCAGCACCATTTCTATTTTTGTTTCCTCCATGAGATTCTGTTAACTTTCTTGTGCCCAATAGAAAACTGAAGTCAGGTTTTCACAGTTCTAAGTTGCATTTGGAAGGTAACTGGCCATGTTGACCCATCTAAGTCTCCCCACATCTGTCAAGCAATTGTACCTTTTAAAATGTGTTCTCATCTGAATACGTGTCTAACTTTTTTAGATATATACATATTAATTGCCCTCCTGGGTAAAGGTGTTTCTTCTAAACTCCCTTAGAACCTGATCCTTTCTCAGCTTTGGTTTTTGCGTTCTTGGTTTGAAGCCTATCAGCCTATCTGGGTAACCTCTGTTTGTGGTTTTTTCTGGGGAGCCTTGGAATTTCAAGGGTCTTGAGTTGCTCCTTCCCCAAACCCTGTTGGTGTTTCCCTGAAATTTCCTAATGGTTTGCTGCAATCTCTGAGATACCCTTGCATGATCTGTCTTGTTTTGGCAGTCCAAGGCCTAGTGACCATCTCTTCCACAGTTATAACAGAAACCTTCTCGCCGGCTGTCACTCTTCCTGCTACTCTCCCCTCTTGAGGATGGCACAGTATGTCCCTGAGCCTTCATCATGGCCACTTCTCGGGTCAAATCTCTCAGTGCTGCTGCCACTGACAGGGCGTCTTCCATCTCTCCAAGCACTGTGGTGGTGTGACTCGCTGCCATCTTCGGCTGCACCACTGCATCCACTTGCAACAATCGCTCCTCCTCTTCACATATCTCTCGAATGAGCTTGTGGAATGGGGGTGGGTTTTGGGCCCGCTCCCTCAGCTGCAGTCGCCACAACATCAACCCATCTTGTCGGGTGCCCCAAAGGATTTGGTCCAACCTAGCAGAATCAATGCGCTTGATGGGGATGCCCTCCTGCACTACCTGCTGTAGCAAATCCTCTAGTCTCCTGGTGAAATCCGACAATCGTTCGTGGGGCTCTTGATAGGTATGGCGGAAACGATAATACAGGTCTTCACTGCTATCAGTAGCACCGTAGACACTTTCAAGAGCGGTTAAATAGTCTTGCACTGTGGCAGCTGGTTGGGAGTCTTTCAGGGCTCGGATAAGTCGCATGGCAGGTCCCTTCAGACTCTCAAGCACATGCTTCCACTTCTCAGCATCAGAGCATTCCCACTCTTGGACAAGTGGCACTGTAAAATCCCTCTAGGTCTCATAATCTTCCTCCCCTGAGGGTACAGGTGACACCCCTGAGAAAGAACGTAACCGCTTGTATGGAGCACTGTCATACACCAGCTTCAATGCATCTTTGAGAGCGTTTCCCAGCTCTTTGGCCCATCCCACCAGGCTGGGTGCTGTAGGTGTTGGAACCCCTCCTAATGCCAACATTAATTCTTCTCTTGTCCGCTTCTCATCCACCATCAGAGCTTGCAATTTCTGTGCTAAAGAATCCGCCTCAAGTGACATGGGCACACTAGGAGGAGACTGCTCTGCCCCCAGAATTGTCCAGGGAATACCTTCTACTTGGACCTCTTTGGGCACTTTATTAAGATCTGCCTCCTTGGAGTGAGTACATAGTGCTACCATGCCCTGCACTTTGCGGTTGTAAATATGGGTGTGGACCTTTACCCTCCCCAGTATTTCAGCTGCATCTAGGCTCTCCTCAATCTCATTTGGTTCCATCTCTTCTGGGAACCCCGCCACCAGCACAGCTTTGGTTACTGGGATTCGTGCTCCTCGGCACAGGTCTTCTAATAATCTTCTCTCCATGTTTTTTTTTTTTAAACTGAGATAAAAGTCACTCAGGAGTTTCTTTGCTCTGTGAAGGAGAGTCCAGGATGCGCAACGCAGGGGTTTGTGTGTGTATGTGTACTGCAAAATTCCCCGTATGGGCCACCAAGTGTAACTTTAGCGCCCTGGTAGCCAAGATGGAGTCTGCTCTGCAGGCAGCTCTGGCCAAGAGACAGCACGCGCAGGAATGCAGCAGGAGAAATCCCTTCCACCCCAGGGGCACCTGTTCCAACCCCCCCCCAGAGTGAACACACACCCCCACAGGAAAAGTGCAATGGATATAACAAAGGGAAGTATTTATTTACAGAGGGATGAGAGGAGAAATACAACAAGGGGAAATATAGGGGGAGCAGTAAAACAGGGCTGCATCCAAACCAAGGCCCCATAGGCCCAGTGGTAGCACAGTCTGACAGGGCAGACACTGAGCAATGTGTCTGCACACAGAGTTCAGGAGGCCTGAGCAAAGTTCCAGTCCAGTGGTGAGTCTTGGGTGCTCCTGGTCATCTTCGGCGCCAGTGAACTTTCCGGTGCCTCTTCTGCCACTCTCTGCAAAGCCACACAGAGCGACCACCTCCCCACTTAACTAGCTACAACCTCCCTCCTTGTTCCCAATGCAGAGTCACAAGCCCCAGTACTCACAGCCCCACGCAGCTCTGGGCAGCCGTGATACTGGATCCAGCTCCGGCCTGTCCTTCTCGGGCGATTCCCCCCTGGCACAGTGCTGCTCCGGGCTCCTGTCCTGGGCTGTCCCCGATCGGCTGCTCTGGCCTTCCCAGGCTTCAGGCAGGTTCTCCCTGCTTCACTTTTCCAGGGCCTGCCAGCTGCCTCTCTCCCTCCCTGGAGCTCCAGACCCGCCCCCTGGAGTTTCCCTCCTTTTTTCTTACTCTCTCCCCGCCCGGGAAAAAGATTTAAAGGGGCCATGCTCTCTAAACCCCAAAGGGGTTACACTATATTTCTCATGGTTTGAAATACCAAGTACAAAAATGGCTTTAGTTTTGTGTACAGTTTTGGTCTATCTACATACAGTCATGAGACCTTAACCCTCTGAAAGGGTTGCAGGGCTCCAGGACTGTAATAACTTAAGATATTTGAGTAAGTAGCCTTTTAATGCTGGGGTTTCACATAACTCTACTGCGGACTGATTGGTGCCTCCACATGCCAGTAATCTTTCTGATGTATTGGTGTATCAGCCATCCTGGTATGTTTTCTGGTTCCTTCCAGGATGAGGAGGTACAGCGTGCCCATAGTGGAAGGGGTGGTGCAATATCTAGGTGTGTGGTTGAGAGGCAGAGGAGTATAAGTGTATGGCAAGAGGGACTAGAAAACTTGGGCATGTGGCTGGGTTTGGGGAGGTGAACAGGGACAAGATATTCCGGGAAGGATAAATAGTTTCAGAGGAGCACCAGAGTTGAGGAGGGTCATGCAGTTTACCAGTCATCTTTGTAAACTTCTTGAAACTGTCAGACTATGAAGAAATTTAAAATATAAAGGGGTGTGAGCAAAGCTATCTTCAAAGGGCAACTTTCAGTACTGAATTCATTTTACCTTCTTTTTTGGGGGAAAAAAGCATTGCAAGCTTCCATTGAATTTAATTGAGAACAGAGTTGTTCCTGCCATGATTTATCATGTGGCAGTAAGATTTATTACTAGCAGCTGTATTATCAGTGTTAGTATTTAATAGTATTTGTTGTTTAGATTGCAGAAGAGGCCAAAATGTGTGGGTACTTTCTAAACACAGGAAACAGTCCCTGCCCTGAAGACAAAGACAGATGAAGGGTGGGGGTGTAGTTATACATCATAAAGCCAAGGGATTTGGGTGAGGTTAGGCACATCTTAGATTTTAAGCACACTAAATGTCATCTCTTTCCTTGTTCCACAATTCAGTCCTCCTCCCCCAACACGCTGTTTCAAATGAGTAGTTCAGTGAGATGATTAATGAAATAGATAAACAGATAATTTAGTCAGCTAGCTTCTTGTTAGAAAGAAGTGACTACTTCCATGGATTGACATCGGAGCTAATCATATCCAAAGGAATGGATGAACTCCAAAAGGCACTCATCCAGTAATTTTATACTCAGGGGTTTCTGTTCCTTTTTAGGATATTTTCATATTCTAATGAAAGTTTTTCAACAAAAACATATTAATTTCAGCTTTGTTCCAATAGGGAAAAAAAAAGGGTAAAAGGGCAAAACCAATAGAGAGAACTATTATATTCCTGCTTTTAAAAAGTTATTGTGACAGGATGACAATTTGCAATTATTCTTTTTCTTGATTAGAAATAAAAGAAAATTAACTCTCATTCTGTTGTGAAGATATCACAATAAAACACCCCCCACTGGCTCCCAGTCTTCCTGTGCAGTCAACGGGAACAGTAAAAGGCACATCCCTGACAGACAGGCCACCTCCTGCCAAATTTCAGTGCCCTGCTCCAGAACATGGGGGCACTCACAAAAGAGGTCACCAGAATTTGTTAATGTTGCACAAGGGTGTGGGACTCCCAAGTTCAAGTCCTTGCTCCAATGACTACTTAATTATTTATAAAAATGGAACAGCATTAACAGAGGAGGTTAGGAGTCCCCTCCAGAATATCCCATAGACCCGTGGCTAGGACACTCTTCTGCAACATGGGAGTTCCAAATTCAACTCTCTTTTCCAAGCAGGCAGAGGGGGAAATTGAACCCAGATCTCCCACATTCCAGGTAATTACCCTAACCACTGGTTTAAAAGTTATAAGGAGGGTGGCATCAGTCTGAGTGGGGTATAGAAGGAAGATATTTGGACTCACTGGGGAAAGGAGGTGAGGCCAGTGTTGGCTGCAGTAGTTGATCCATTACTGTTTGGAGTGGTAGGAGCCAAATCTGCGTGGATGCAAGTCTGAAAGCAGGCTGAACACCACTTCCAGTCTGGGAAATTTTGTCACAGTGACAGGTTGTAGCCGGCCTTCAGGTTCAAACCCTCAAAAGTCCAGTGACTTTTTAAGTATGATTAAGAATCAGTGTTGAGAGATCGTGCTGATTAGGCTCAGCTGGAGTATTCTGTCCAGTTCTGGACACAAGATTTCAGGAAAGATGTGGCTGAACTGGAGAAAGTCCAGAGAAGAGCAACAAAAATTATTAAAGATCTAGAAAACATGACCTATGAGGGAAGATTGAAAAAATTGGGTTTGTTTAGTCTGGAGAAAAGAAGACTGAGGTTGTTACAAGGAAGAGGGATAAAAATTGTTCTTTTTAACCTCTGAGATTAGGACAAGAAGCAATGGGCTTAAATTGCAGCAAGAGAGGTTTAGACTTGAACATTAGGGAAAACTTCCTAACTTTCAGGGTAGTTAAGCACTGGAATAAATTGCCTAGGGAAGTTGGAGATTTTTAAGAACAGGTTAGAGAAACACCTGTCAAGGATGGTCTAGATAATATTTAGTCCTGCCATGAGTGCAGGGGATTGGACTAGGAGATCTCTTGAGGTCCCTTCCAGAATTCTAGGATTATGGGTCCCCCATGATAGAATAATATTTCTAGGGATCACCATTGGCGCTAAGATGACATTGTGGCCATGGGGGAGGCTGGTTCACAGAGCACTCATCACAGGGATGTTACTGTTTCACAGCTGATCATTTTTAGACAAATGGGGAGTAGAGGGGTGGAATGTAAAAGCCTTCTGATTTTGTGAGCTGGTCCCTGAGAAGGGAACATAAGGCAGCTAATGATGTCAGTGTACACACGACCGCCTTGTCCTACCAGTGTAAGTGCCCTACTACACTGACATCATAACTCCATCTCCACGATAGGCATAGTGCTTATGTCGGTGTAGTTAGGGTGATGCAGTGTCTGTGTAGACACTGTGTTACTTACATCGGCTGTTGGCTATCTTGTCAATTTCATGTCTCCAGAAGCTGTGAAATTGACAAGAAAGCCAGGTAGCTAGAACCCCACCACCCCCGGCTCCCCACGCCCAGTTGGGCTGCTGCCTGGAGTCTTCCCGCTCAGAGAGCTGAGAAGCCCAGGTAGCTGGCCCCCACTCCCAACTAGGAGCTGACAGCCAGGGGGCACTGCAGGGCTCCTGGCAGGGAGCTGAGAGCCCTGGCTCTCAGCCCTCCACACTGCCACTCTTCAGTCAGTGGAAGTGCCCCTGGTGAGGGTGCACACCACCAACAGAAGGAGGGTAGTGTGGACATCAGCCACCACAATAATTACTGTAAGTTGACCTAACGTAGGTCAACTTATGGCTGTAGTGCAGACATACCCTCAGTTCCACACTTATAGGGAGTGTTTGCTGAATGTTTCCGTATTGGCTCTATAGAATGTATTAAACTCATCTCCTTATGCTGCTACAAAGGCTAGTTTGGACTGTGATGTAGTCCCTCCCCAGCAAGGTGTGCTCAACATGAGGAATAAGAAATCAAATCAAGAAATATAACCCGACTCTCCTGCATGGGAATGTGTGATGTGCTAATTATGACTATTGATAGTTCTATTATTCATAGAATTGAGATGGTTGGTACTTTCTTTAAAAAGTGGTGTAAACCATGTTGCAAGTAGAGCTGGTTGAAAATTTTTCAGTGGAACAGTTTAGCGTCAGAAAATGCAGTTCTGTCAAAATTTAGACATTTCATTGGAACGTGTCAATTTCAACAAAATGTTATGGGAGGATGTCATTTCAATAATGTCAAAATGTTTTGTTTCAGTATTATTGTTTCAGTTCATTTCATTTACCTTAAGTTTAAAATTATATATTTAATATTTTATTTTATAATGTTTCAGTATTATCAAAATGAAATGTTTCTGTGGTTTCAAAAAAAAGTTTTTATTCCATAAGAAAATTCGACATTTCGGTCCGATTCTTTTTTTTAGTCAGCATTTCCCACAGAACAGAAATTTCATTTTCAGGCAAGTTCTAGTTGTCAGTTACAAAGCCTTAGGCACTTACAATGTAGCTTCTGGAAGCTTATGTGATCTATAAAATGTGGTCCTCCAGCAGTTCTCTACAGTGGCTTTTTAAAAGTATTTTTAAATTACTTACCTTGGCCTTTCTACACTAGAATATTTTGTACATATTAACATTGAGTGCTGTTTTCAATTGTTTCAGGTATATTTTCTTCCATAAAGCCTCAGTCATACTTCCTAAAACTGTTTTGTAAATGGTTTTCTCTTCTATGCTGTCAGTTAAACTGTTTTTAACACTGGGGCAGCTGCACTGATAACAATGAGTATGATATTTTCTGGGGTGGATAAGTCTCTTGTCTTACCATAGTAAGTATAACTTAGACCCCCTAAAACAATGTAAACATCCCTCACATCCTTGCATAATAGTGCTCAAGATGATTTACAAGCATGCTAAATACAAATAACTATTTAAACTTTCCCCATCCCCTTTGATGAAGTCCAAATTTTGGCAAAAATCCATGATAAATATCACTGTAGCTCCAGGAAAAGCAGGAAAAAAGTCTGGTTTTGCTAGAATTCCTAGCAAATTTCTGTTACCCCAATTATTACAATTACAGCATTTTCAGCCTTAATAGCACAAGATGTGAGATGCCCAGGAATGCAACCAAAACTGGATTGTAGAGTATCATACAATAACCAACGCCACACAACTTCCTTAAAATCCTATTTATGTTTAAAAGAAGCTGTACCTAATTTTGCTGAGAATATCATCCTGAAAATTGACGTAGTGAAATGCACTTCATCTTGCATACTGTAAACTGTAATTGGAAACAAGTTTTTGATCAAACGGAACATTTTAATGTTTCAATGAACAACCAACTCCTTAAATAAAAATGACATTATTTGTGACACTAAAATTATGGAGGCCTAGTGTCAATCTATAAACTAGTCTTCATCCCACTGTAGTGATGATATAGATTAAAAACTATTGCATTACAATCAAACTTTTAAATCAATCTGTAAGATTAGTAACTTTTTCAGTATAGGGAACTCTGCTTTCCTTCATGTTTGTACAGCATTTAGCACGTTGTGGGTGCTACCAGAAACAATATGTGGTGATAATGCTGCTGCAGGATTGCTTTCCTGTAGAAAGTAAAGTAAATACTAGTACTAGTACTAGTCAAGACTCCTGGGACGAAAACTCTCAACAGAATTTCTCTCCAACTCTAAGTGACCTTATTAGCACATTGATAGATGGAATTTTTTATCTTTACTGCATCCTTTTTTCTAATAAAATGCTTTTTGTTTGCATACTGCACGTGTAACATTAATGTCCTTTGTTTCCTGTCTGGGACTGGCAGTTTTTCGAATATACATCTCATAATGAAATACGTTACAACACCCGGCAGCCTGAAGTCTGTGCAGCCATTGATTCCGGGACTGACTATTTGACAATGTACTTGTGTCAAGACAATGTTCAAAATATTCCTGAAAATCAGAAATTTGTTTTCAGAGAGGTAAGCATGTCAGTTTTTTAACTTTATTGTTTCTGGTCGTCATGCAAGCAACACAAACCCAGTATATGGATTGGGGTGTTACATCCAGAGCTCTTAGATAGAAACCATTCTGATGAATTGTCTTATCAATCCAAAATTATGACATTAATTGTTTGTAAAAGTAGCCTACTCTTATGTGGTGCTAGCATCTGGAAGCGAGTCCATTTTCAAATCACAAAAATTCATAATTTTCTTACTATGTGAGTACAAAACAGGTGAAACTCTGAAAAAAAAATCTTAAATGGCCCGTTTTTGGCTGAAGAGTCATGGTATGGCCATGAGGGAGGGAGCAGGGTGAGTGGTGATATGTGTGGGGGAAAGAGTCTTGGGAAAACGGGCTGTGGAATGAGCCCAGTCCCTCTGTGCTGATGATGCCTGATTGCAGGGTCACTCAGCACCTCTGGCATTCCTGTTTTGGTACCTCCAACTGTATTATATTGTCATCCTGAGGCACCAGTGCTGGGAGAGTATTTCAGGCACTTGTGCCACCTGACCCTCACTCATCTATTCCACCCACAGTCTCTTTGCTGCTATTCTTACACACACACAGCAGCTTGTCTCCTCACATCCCTTGTCTCCCCGTCTTCCTTTCACCATACCACTGTCTCCCAACCCCATCGCCCACCACAGCAATGCCTCCGCCTTCACCCACACCACTGCCTGTTGCTGTTCCTGCCTATCTTTCTGTGTCCCAAGACTTCCTTGCCAATTCCGTGCTCCCTGCTGCCTCCATACACCTTATGCCTTACTCATTGAAGTCCCCACTATCCCTGCCCACTCACTTACCTATCATTCTTCTCTGCCCTTCCTTGTATCAAATCCCATTCCCCTTACATTCAAACACATACTCACATCCCCCTGTACATCACTCGTATTATCCTCTCCTTGCCCATAGCCACAGCATCTCCTGCTGCCATATCTACTTCCTCCAACCTCTGCGTATCCCAAGGCTGCCCTGCCACCCCCATGGTCCCCGTTACCCCTGCAGTCCTTTTATCCACCAATATATACCTCACACACCCTGCTGTCCAGGAACTATACCTGCTACCCCAGCTGTCACACATACCCCATAGCTCACAGCCCCTTAATATCCCTCCCATCTGATCTACAATGCCCCATAACCTCCTCCTTCCCCCAAGCCCTCAGCCCCCTTCCCATACAGTTCCTGCTGCCTTCCCCATCACATCACATCAAAATGTGCCCTGCATCAAAATGTGCCTGTTATCCATACATTACACTGGCAGAGGTTAAGATGGTGATTTTGACAAGTATTGAGAGACAATCAAAACGGTGCCACCATCCCACTTTTCACTTTTAGGCCAGAGGAGGGCACATTTCGATGTGCTGCTATCCCCACTGCCAGAGCCTTTCCCAGCAGTGGGAAAAGGCTCCCACTGGGACACTACATTGCTAAAAATTGCAAAGTAGACAGGGAAGGGACTGCTTGGCCATATAGAGAGCTGTGTAGGGTACATACCCACAGGGTTCAGGTGTGTTTTTACTTACCTAAGCAGTGCCTTTCTGTCTACACTGCTATTTATACCCATGCTAGAGGTGTGTATAGTGTATGTACTCTGTGTGCTGCCATAAGGAGTATGCAGTGTACGTATCCTAAGATGACACATATTGAATGGATACCAGACACTTCAGAAAAAGCAAGATTTGAAAAAATGTGATTTGAAATACTTCCGAGTTCAGTGCATTCAGAAGCATTAATTTTTAAGACTAATGTATTGATTTTGAGCCACTAGAATCCTCTCCCATGGCTGTTGACTTGATCATATAACTCCCTTTTAATCCCTACACTAGCTCCCCATCTTCTGTTGCATTAGATTTAAGATACCAGTCACCACCTTCAAGGCTTTCTATAAATCTGTCCCTTCCTACCTAACTTCCCTTTTTGAGCTTCAGAAGACCTCCTACCACAAATACTGATAATAATACATTTGTATTGGGAATTGTTACTGAAAAAATTACCCAACTGAATAATGTAGTGTGACAGGGCAGCAATGATGCTATAATTAAGGCTGGGTTCTATTTTGCATTTAGACTCTTTTGTGGGGTCTGCAGTTAGCTGATGGAAATTATGGTTTACATTGTTCCTTCCATTCTCCAGTGAAGCATGCACAAGCCTTTTTGAACAGGTTAGGAGAGGAATTAGAACACTGCCATTTGTCATATGTCCCCATGTGATGTTTTGTGCATCCGAAACTGAGAATCTCCAGCTGCAGTATGGAAAGTTCTTACGCTCTTTTAGGGAAAAAGGTAGGACAGAGGTAAAATTGGAGGATAGAATTGATATGAAACTGTAAAATTGCACTAATTTATCAGAGATTGATGACAGAAGTCATAGTCTGTCATTAAAAAAACATTTAGGAAAAACGTATATAGAGAAGGGAAAATGCATTTTGCCATGTAGAGGCATAATTATGGGAATCCTTAATGTTGTGAATCAGAGTTTGAAAAATCATTCTCTAAGAAAATGAAAGGAACAGAATGAAGAAGAGATGAGGCTGCAGTCACTACAGGAGCAGAATTAAGTTGTTTGTTGCATTTTTGTTTATGATGTTTGTTACATGTGTTGGCTAAAGATGATGCATTTTATAAGCGGCTGTGAAGTAGCTGTATTGATTTTCAACAGAACTTAAATGTTGTTTCCCTAGATATTTATGTTTGTGATGTTGGTTATTCATCATGAGAAACTTTAGTCATTAGACAACATAATAGTCTTGTGTGTGGATGTTATTAGGTTCAGTATTATGTACTGACATGTATACTCTAGATGTTGGTAATAATGTACAATCATACCATTAATATTGTAACATGTATTGAAACCGATGATGATTGCCTGATTTAAAGACATGAGGCCTGATCCAAAACTCATTGAAGTCAGTGGGAAGATTGACTCCCAGTACAAAATATCCATACATTACACTGCCAGAGGTTAAGATGGTGAACAGGCACATTTTGATGCAGGGCACATCCAATGGATTTTAAATCATGCCCTAAGTAAATAATGAGTAAAAACTAAAAAAAAAAAAAAAAAAAAAGGACCTCTGGATTTGGCCCACAAATTTTATGCTGTCAATGATAATTACATTTTTCTTGTAATGTTTTACGAGAGTTATTTCCAAATCAGAGAATTTTTGCATTTTGCAATAGACAACTGTTAATAGTTCATCCCTGGGCTTGTCTACATGGTGGGGTAACACTCATTTACATGGCTGTGATTTCTAAAGTGCACTAGCATGTTGTTCATTAACTGCTCTGTGTAGACGCTGTTGGTGCATGCCAAAGTAATTTACTTCCATTGAAACAGTACTATGTTAAAGTGCAGTAGAGAGGTTGTGGCATAACCTCGAAACAGCTGGGTCCTGGAATCTCCTCCTGGACTGGGAAAGGGGACTTTGATTTCTCCACAGTTAGATATGTAGCTTCCTAGGAACCTAATTTCTTGGCAGGCATTGCTGATGGAGTTTAGGTTCGCTTGGATGAACTCGAGACTCCTGTAATCAGAAGGCCTTAAACGTCAGCTTGATGTTCCTTGGGGACTCTGTGTATGAAGAGCTGGCAGACCTTGCATCCATCCAAGGCTTGCACTACCCAGAAGCAAAATAGGCATCTAACGTCACAAAGATTCTGGGCAAGAGACACACCTGGAATAGAGGCACTAGAATTATGGCCACCTAAACAATATGAGTAAATTACCCTAAAAATTATACAAAATTCCTAAAACTACCAACAGAAATAAAAACTATTTACAAAATAAGCAAAAAGCTAAGGATTTTTGTCAGACAAAGTCATATGAGGGGAACATAAGAATGGCCATACTGGGTCAGACCCAAGGTCCATCCAACCCAGCATCCTGTCTACTGACAGTGACCAATGCCAGGTACCCCAGAGGGAGTGAACCTAACAGGTAATGATCAAGTGATCTCCCTCCTGCCATCCATCTCCACCTTCTGACAAACAGAGGCTAGGGACGCCATTCCTTATCCATCCTGGCCAATAGCCATTAATTGACTTAACCTCCATGAATTTATCTAGGTCTTTTTTAAACCCTGTGATAGTCCTAGCCTTCACAGCCTCCTCAGGCAAGGAGTTCCACAGGTTGACAGTGCCCTGTGTGAAGAACAATTTCCTTTTATTTGTTTTAAACCTGCTGCCCATTAGTTTCATTTGGTGGCCCCTAGTTCTTATATTATGGGAACAAGTAAATAACTGTTCCTTATTCATTTTCTCCATACCACTCATGATTTTATATACCTCTATCATATCCCTCTTTAATCTCCTCTTTTCCAAGATGAAAAGCCCTAGCCTCTTTAATCTCTCCTCATATGGGACCCCTTCCAAACTCCTAATCATCTTAGTTGCCCTTCTCTGAATCTTTTCTAATGCCAGTATATCTTTTTTGAGATGAGACCACATCTGTACGCAGTATTCAGGATGTGGGCGTACCATGGATTTATATAAGGGCAATAAGATTTTCTCCGTCTTATTCTCTATCCCTTTTTGAATGATTCCTAACATCCTGTTTGCTTTTTTGACTGCCGCTGCACACTGTGTGGTTGTCTTCAGAGAACTATCCACAATGACTCCAAGATTTCTTTCCTGATTAGTTGTAGCTAAATTAGCCCCCATCATATTGTATGTATAATTGGGGTTACTTTTTCCAATGTGCATTACTTTATATTTATCCACATTAAATTTCATTTGCCATTTTGTTGCCCAATCACTTAGTTTTGTGAGATCTTTTTGAAGTTCTTCACAGTCTGCTGTGGTCTTAACTATCTTGAGCAATTTAACCCTTAGGTTCCTCTAGCCACAGCTTGTGCCAGTAAGAAAGAAATTGAGGTTTTTGGGCCCTATTGCTGCAAAGCAACATTCATGTAAACTCAAAAGACACAGTTTTTGACCTTGGCATCAGGCTCCTTAGATTCAGTGCAGTACTTTTAAGGAAAAGTATAAGTTTAGATATAGATGTTTCCTGTTACATTTCAAATATGGTAAAATTTAATGAATAACTCTAATTTTAAGACTGTGCTGTAAATAATAATTTTCCATCATCTTTTGTAGGATGGTACTTTGTTCCATGTACA